>NC_141614.1:14722998-15022998 GCF_047967505.1 Dipteris shenzhenensis | reverse complement strand
GGGGAAGATCTGCATGGAATGAAAGAGGCTCTTTTTCTAGAGGTGGTAGAAAAAGAGGAAGGTATCAAAAATCCAGAGGCTCTTGGGAGGATGAGGTCCCTCGGAGAGCTTTTTGGGAATGAGTATTATCTCAAAAAATGCCTTTTTGTTCACCCTTTTTGGATACCCTGCTCCCTGATATAAACCCTTTTTGGCTCAAATATGTACCCTGTTACGTTTACGGATAAAATTTGTTATATACCTCATACTTTGTTGGTACTTGTTGCTTTATTTAAAAGTTCCTTATCATTGTCTCTAACCCCTCCTTTGCACTTGGAAAGTTCTATCTTGAAAATCGTGAATCACTTATGCAGGTTAAGTTGCAGATTATTTGCTTACCCAATGGCAAAAAAGCTCTTTTAAAACCAAAGGTAGAAGGTCGACTTTTCATTCACGTCAAATATGTTAATCAAATTCTTAACATGATCAGGCCCAAAAACATTATCCTGGAAGTAGGTATTTCAGTTTTTGGTGACTCATTCTAGGTAAAACTTAACTCGATTTATTTTGGCTGGTCTTATTGCCCCAGTTTGATTTCTTTTGTTTACAAACGTGCTGAAATATTTGCATGTACTTTTGATAACTCTTGTTGCTGCAACTTAAAATCAATACAAAGGTTTCCTAAAAGATTTTGGTCATTTAGGTTTGCATGTATGCACCACTGACCTTAAGATTGTCCCCTCTTATAAGCTTAGAACCCTTCTCAGTAAAGGACTTAACCACATTCCCCCGAACCCCTTGAACTTTAGCCTAGCTTGGGAAGAAATTCTCAGATGTTGGGAAACCACGGCTACCTTGCTTAATATCAAGGATATACAAAAGGCTCTAGTTACTCAAAGAATTTCCAAAATTGTCCAAGGCAAACCTAGATCTCTTAATCTAAGAAATCCTTCTAAAGATCTTTCTTGGCTCACTTCTAGTTTAGAGTCGGATATGCAAGATATTACCAACCTCTTCTTTATCAATGGAATTGATAAAGCTTGCAATAGCCCCTCTTTCTTGTGCAAAAAAGTTGCATCCCAAATTGCCTACGAAGAGGATTTTGTGAAAATCCACATGACCCCTGAGGTTATTATTCCTTTCTTAGCTAAGAAATTAAACGAATTTGGATTGTCCCTTAATTGCCTTAGTCTCCCGTTCCTATTTCCCTTATATAAAGCCCATAAAGACAAATTTAGATGGATTACCAATGCCTCTAAGAGTATCTTCTCGAAAATCACCTCCCTTATCACTATCTTCTTCAATGAAATTTTGGCCACCTTTGAAGAAATCTGCCATGATAAAGAAAATGACATTGCCAAGTTTCTTAGGGTGCATACTTCAGCCTTCTGGATTTGCAAATCAGCTCTAGAATTTGCAATTAGTATTCCTGACACCATCCACCACGTTTTTGTGGCCGACATTAATTTATGTTATGAGAATATCCCTCTAAAAGGGAAAGATAGTCTTTTAGATAATCTCCCTACAGTAACCGCTTTGGCCTTTTCGAAAAAAAAAAATATTGGTTTCAAAAAGTTAGTTGTGCATAACTCTGTTGCACGTTGGAAATGAAAACTGCTAAAACTTTCCCTTTCGCCTGCAATCTTGAAGAACTATTGTACCTTGTAGAATGGACGTTAGACAATTCATGATTTAGAATTGGGGACTATGTCTTTAATCAAAGTAAAGGTATCCCCATGGGGTATTCTTGTTCTCTCGTATGGTGAAACTTTTATTTTGCCCTGTATGAATTCCAGTTTATTAGCAGACTAGCTAAACTTGGAAGAGTGGATTTCCTTAGACTCTTCTGTAAATCATTTACGTATATTGATGACATCTCTATACTGGATAATAAACTCATTAGATTATTCTTAAATCCTGACTAGCCTCGTAACATTGATAACCCTTTATGGATCTACCCCTTACATATAGTTACTATCAAAGAAGAAACAAACTCTACACTATGTGTGGACAACCTCTTGTTTACCACTTGGGTCACCTTTGACCTAAGGCACATAAAAAAATGTGGAAAGGAGGGTAGAGGTGGCAAGCATCTTTTGTGCCAACCCACCCAAATTATAAAAAAATGAAATCAAATCAAAGGATCTAATCTAAGGCTTGGAAGCATAGGGAAAATCAACTCCAACTATTGTCGATTGCACTTCATGGTGCGGCTGACTAAGAGTTGGCAAGAGGACAAGCTTTAGAAAGTAATATTATTTTATTAGTGGGAGATGCCTTCTCACCTTGCCTATTTAAGAAGTCACATTTCCTTGTAATGGACACCATGCAATACACACTACACCCCTTTTCCAACCCATCCCCATCACCACATTCCTCTCCCTTTTGCAATCCATTAGTTCCATTATGCTCCTTTGTTGACACCTCTTCAACCATAGTCCTCTTGGATACCCCCTCCCTTGTAATTATCTCCATGGATTCTCCTTGTATCTAAGCTCTTTCCCCACGAGTAATATAGCATGCCACCACCCTTTTGCACATATTATCTCTTGAGTCTCTTTAGCAATTTTCCCATTTTCCCTTTACCTTATGGCATCCCACCCTTTTCCCCCTTTCCCTCTCTTACCTCTACTCTTATTGCACGGCGTCGTCTCTCTCTTGGTGACTCATGGCGATCTTAATGTGGCCGCACGTGTTACAGCCACCAAAATTTTGTGCGACCACATTAAATGGTGTGGCTGTTGGGATCGATAATCCCACGCCACAAAGGTTTCCATTTAATTGTTGATTTTTATTGTTTTGTTTTTATGTTTTTTTCATTCTCTTTCTCTTTCGTTTTTTGTTTTACAATTCGGGAAAACGCCTGAATCATTACGTAGAGTGATTTTTGTTTAAGAAAAAATATATGGCCTTTGTTGTTTTCTTGTATTTTTAAGAAAAAAAACCCTTTGTATCTCTCTCTTCCCTTACCCTCTCTCTCCTCTTCTACTTTACTTCTCTCTCTTTCTTCTCACTCTCTTCTCTTCTCTCTTTTCCCTCTCCTTCCCTCTCTACACTCTCTTCTCTCCTTCTCTTTCTCACTCCTTCTCTCCACTCTCTCTGCTCTTCCACTCACGACCTCTTCCTCCACCTCTCTTCTTTTCCTCCACTACTCTTACTCTTTCCTCCTCCCTTCCTCCTCCCTTCCTCATCCCTTCCCTCCTCTCCTTCCCTCCTCTCCTTCCTCTTCCTTCCCATCTTACTCTCCTCCCTCCCCTTCGCTCCTACCTCGCTACCTTTCTCCCCCACACCCCCTCGTTGCCCCCTCGTTGCCCCACGTTGTTGTCGCGCGCCCTGTCGTCACCCCCCGTCGTCGATATGCCGCCCTCGCCGTTGCTCACACACCGATGTTGCCCATAATCGCCATCAAAACTCGCGGCGCTCCGTCGCCATCGCCAGCCAACTGTTGCCCATGTCAGCCCCCTTGCACGATCGTCGCATGCTGTTGCCCTTTGTCGTCGCCCTGTGTGCTTAGTGTCGCCCCTCCAGCCTCCTCCCCTCCTTTCCCTTCGCACCTCCTCCTCCCTTGCCACTCCTTCTCCTCCATCATTCCCCTCTCCTCCTCCACTACCATCCCCTTTCCTCCTCCAACATTCTCCTCCATCTCTTCCTCCTCCCTCAATCTCCTTCCTCCTCCACCTTTCCCCAATCCCTCCCCCTCCACTCTCTCATCTTCTTCTCCTTTTCTTCTTTTTCTTCTCTTCTCTTCTTCTTCTCTTCTTTTCTATCCTCTTCTCTTCTTTAATTTCTTTTCTTTCCTTCTTTTTCTTCTTTCTCTTGGCTCTACTTGGTTTTGCTCGCATCAATGACATTTTCGCTCGGCATTACATCCGGCTTGTCCCGCAGTCCTGCACCCATGCCACGTCAGTCTCGTGACCTTGTCAACAACACCACCCACGCGTGTGAAGCGCATCTGGCCACCTTCCACATCCATCGATTGTGTTCCAAAAAAAAAATATTTGAGCCAAAATCAAATTTTTTTAAAAATGTGTTGTGGATTTTAATGAAGTGACATGGGGGGTTGAACCCACAATCTGATTGAAAGTTAAATGTTGCCTTGTGGATTGGACAACCATGGTTATGTCATATTTTTGAGGATATTATTCATGTACCTTTGTTGCAACTTGTATCAACCGTAACTTTTCACCACGAATGAATTTGAGTGGTGTAAAATTGAAAAGTGCACGGTTTTTTGTGCTCTACCTGTTTGTAATAGTAGATTATAGAACTAGCAAAGGTGTATTCAGACATCCTGAAGTTCGCCACACAAAGAAGAGGAGTACATGTCACTTCTCAATCATTTTGAGCATTTAATACTTGGACCCGCAGTCACTACTACAACTAATTCGGGTGACTACTTCCTCAAACTACACATCGACCTCTAAGAGCGTGTGGTGCGCCAACTAGAACGTGGAGATGATGGATGGAATCTATCACCATGGATGTTGCGTGGTGATGAGCTTGTGATACATTGGGAGAACATCGAGCTGCTCGCCACTTCCCAAGTTATCAAGCGCATTAAGTTCTTCCACGGGTGGAATGATCCCCAAGACTGGGGAGAGATACTGCACATTTACCTGTTGATTCTTGCATAGAAGCTCACACTCTGTGAGTTCTTTTCTACATCACTACGGAGGTACCTTGGCACGGACCATGGTTAGTAATGTTCTAGGTGACTCTCATTTATGTCACCGTCTTTTGCTAGTTGTACTTGCGGCATAGTTAGATAGCCACGTATGTTTGGATTGGGTTCACATATGAACCATGTATTCTAGGGTTGCACATATAGGCTATATCCCTCTCTCTTTGTATTGTTGTTGTGTGCTACTTTCAAGTAAGTGAAGATAGGCTTTAACCTCCACATCTTGTGTCCTCTCTCTTTTGTGTATTGTGAGATCGATGCAAGTTGAATCTCCTACATCTCTCTCGCATTCTTTACATGGTATCAGAGCTTTGGTTCGTGGTGAGGAGCTCAGGTAGCAAGTAGAGGCAAGCGAAGGTCGTGATATCCTAGTAAGAGGATCAACGTCTTCTTTCTTTTATACTTTTGGGGAGCATACTGGTGCAGGTACACAATCGTGGGTACAAAGCGCACAGCCTCTGTTTGAGGCATCCTTCGTTATGAAGTACAGGAGCATTACTTCGACGAAATTGCATTTCGGGGCCATTTTGGGGTCCGTTTTGGCATCGCAAAGTTTCAGGAGACACTTAGCAAAAGTGGTCATTTTTTACTGTGTATGCCTCATGTTTGTCTGAGTGCGAATACGCAATAGAAAGGTTGTTGTTTGTCCCCAGTACAGAGATTCTGAGAAACGCAGGCCATTTTTGGGTTGCTGTGTTTATGCATTGTTGTCACTTGAAGTGACTAGTGGTTGCTTGCCACCGCCCTTGTGAGGCAAAAATCTTGGTGTTGCAGAAGTGTTGCTGTTTGCCCTTGTGAGGCAAGATTTGTATTTTTCAAGTTGTTGTAGATTTCGACTTGAATGTCTGATAATCTGTCTACCATTGTCAGTGAGAAGCTTAACAAAGATAACTTCCAAGCATGGAAGTTCAGGATGACAAACTTCCTTATGGGAAAGGGAGTATGGAAGTTCATCAGTGGTGTTGAGCAAGAGCCCGCATTGGGTCAAAATCCCGTTGCTGTAGAATTGAAAGCATTCAAAGAATGGCATGAAAAGGCCAGGAAAGTCATGTATTGGTTGTCTGTCAGTGTTTCAGACTTCATTATTATGCACATACAGGATTTAGAGATGCCTAAGGATGCATGGGATACTTTGGTGAAGCTATATAGCACCAATACCACTGCGCGGAAGATGCAGCTTAAGCATGAGTTGCATAATGTGTAGCGGAACAATATTAATATAAATGAGTATTCCATAAAGGTTAAAGGCATTGCATATTCTCTTGGCTCAAATGCTGATATGCAGATTCTCATTGAGTTTACTCAGATGCTGATATGCCTGAGGTTGAAGTTGCTATGTTTGCGCATGGAAGAGGTGTCATTGTAGATATTGAAATTTGGCACAAGCGCATTGGGCACATGAATTGTTGAAATCTATGCAAACACAAAAAATTGTTGCAAGTTTTCCTAAATTCAAGGTGGATGGAATGCAGAAGGTGTGTGAAACATGCCAATTGGGAAAACAGGCCAGACATGCATTTTCACAAAATGCTAAAGTAAGCAAAAGAGCTTTGGAAGTGATCCATTCAGATGTTTGGACAACCAAAGCTGCTTCTCTTGATGGATGCCACTACTATGTGAGCTTTATTGATGATCACACTAGGAAGGTGTGGGTCTATTTCATGAAGCATAGAAGTGAAGTGTTCAGCCACTTCAAAGCCTTTAAGGCCATGGTTGAAAAGGAGAAGGGCATGCACATAAAGATGCTGAGATCTGATGGAGGGGGAGAGTACTTCTCATATGAATCTAGTGATTATCTCAAAGAATGGGGAATTCAAAGAAAGTACTCATGCAGATCTACCCCTCAGCAGAATGGGGTTGCAGAAAGGAAGAACATGCATATTGTAGAAGTAGCACGTGCCATGCTGAATGAAAAAAGGATGCCTAATCATTTTTGGGCTGAAGCAGTAGCAATTGTTGTTTATATTATGAATAGAACCCCCACTGCAACTGTCCATGGTATGACACCTGAAGAAAAGTATATAGGCAGAAAACTAGATATTTCACATCTGAAAGTATTTGGTTGCATAGCTTATGTTCATGTGCCTGATGAGAGGAGAACTAAGCTGGATCCAAAGGCAGAAAAATGCATCTTCATTGGTTATTCTCTGTAGTAGAAAGGGTATCATTGTTATAACCCTTCCACTTGCCGGATGCAAGTGAGCAGAGATGTTTTTTATGAAATGAGTTGCTGGTATGGATCATCAAAAGTGTCAGAAGATACAGATGTAGGAAACAGTAATGCTGCTGCAAATGAAGAGCAACAAACACAAAGTTTGAGTGGACCTGGAAAGTCCTCTAATAGTGGATCCAATGCATGGATAGGTAGATTACAATCTAGTGGATCATCTCAAGGCACACTAGATAGTGGTACACAGGTATCATGCAAAGGAAAGGAGAATTTTAACCATGCTCCTGTATTTGATGTGTCTGTTGGTCACTCTTATGTTGATGGAGAGTTAAGTGGCTCTAAAATGAGCCTTGATGAGGAACTTGGGATTCCTGCTGTTGTTACTCTTGGTGCAAGGAAAAGCAGGCATGCTTTGAAGACCCCTAGAGGTGATGCAAGTGTATGCAGGTCCACACGTATGAAGTATCCAGTTGACAGGTTGAAATATGATGGGTTTTCAGCCCATCACTATGCTTATATGGTCAAGATTCTAGAAGAACCACAACCCACATGCTTTGAGAATGCAGTTGGGCATAAAAATTGGGAGGCAGCCATGGATGAGGAGATGGCAGTCGTGGATGCAAACCACACTTGGGATTTGATGCCTTTGCCTCATGATAAGAAGGCAATTGGTTGCAAGTGGGTTTATAAAGTGAAGCACAATGCTACAACGCAAGGTTGGTTGCCAAAGGATATGCACAGACGTATGGCATTGATTATGAGGAAACCTTTAGTCCGGTTGCAAGGATGGCAACCATGAGAGTAGTAAGTGCTATGGCTACTACAAAAGGATGGTCTTTGCATTAGATGGATGTGAAGAATGCTTTCTTGCATGGTGATTTGCAGGAAGAGGTATATATGGTGTAGCCACAAGGTTATGAAGATGATGCACATCCCAATTTTGTATGCAGGTTGCGCAAAGCCTTGTATGGCTTAAAGCAGCAGGCGCCCAAGGCATGGTCAGACAAGATAGGCCAGTATCTTGTCACTATTGGATTTCAGATTTTCAATGTAAAATTTTCACTTTATGTGAAAAGGACCGACAGGGAGATTGTGCAAGAAGTCATCTATGTTGATGACTTTGATTATCACATGTGATAGTGATGCAAACATCAATGAAGTGAAGCCGCTTTTGAAGCAAAATTTTGAAATAAAGGATTTGGGAGAGCTGCGTTACTTCTTGGGCATTGAGGTTATTAGATCCCCTGGTGGGATAATGGGGCCTATTTCTGTTCCATTGGAGTAGAATGTGAAGCTCAGTGTAGAGACATGTGAGCTGCTTGAGGATGTTACTATGTACAGACGGATAGTAGGCAGCTTGATCTACATGACCATCACTAGACCCAATTCGAGCTATGTTTTGGGATTAGTGAGTCAGTTTATGTAGGCGTCGAGGAAGCCACATTTGGATGCGACTAGGCGTATTTTGAGGTATGTGAAGTCCACATTGCAGTATGGACTATTTTATGAGGTTGGAATTGAGATACAAGTACATGGGTACACAAATGTATGCTGACTGGGCTGTAGTATCTCAAACATGAGATCTACTGACGGTTTTATGTTTTCTCTTGGGAGTGTTGCCATCAATTGGAGCAACAAGAAGCAACCTAGAGTTGTCTTCTCGAGCACAGAGACTGAATACAAGGGTGCAGCTATGGCTGCGTGTGAGGTATCTTGACTACAGAAGCTACTTGCAGATATGGGCTAGTCAATACATGGACCAATTGCCATTTATTGTGACAACATTAGCAGCATTATGCTTGCTAATAACCCAGTCTATCATGCTAGAACGAAGCACATTGAGGTGCATTATCACTTTGTGAGGGAGAAGGTTCTAGTAGGTGAGGTTGATCTTATGTATGTCAGCACCGAGGAGTAGGTGGTTGATGTTTTCACGAAGGCCTTGGATACAAAGAAGCTTCACAGATTTAGGAGCTTGCTTGGTGTACTCAAGATGGACTTGAGCATGAGGGGGAGTGTTGAGATATCAAGCTCTCCTAGGTGACTCTCATTTATGTCACCGTCTTTTGTTGGTTGTACTTGTAGCGTAGTTAGACAGCCGCATATGTTTGGATTGGGTTCACATATGAACCATGTATTCTAAGGTTACACATATTGTTGTTGTGTGCTATTTTCCAGTAAGTGAAGATAGGCTTCAACCTCCACATCTTGTGTCCTCTCTCTTTTGTGTATTGTGAGATTGCTGCAAGTTGAGTCTCCTCCATCTCTCTCACATTCTTTACATGTTCCATCCACGAAACCCCTTTGTTCCAAACCAACCTTTCGAGCCACATTTTAAGCTCCACGTTGTAATTCTCTTTGGAAGAAAGATCAATTATCAACAACGCATTGTGAGTTTGTTTGGTGCAAAACGTCTTGGTGAAGTGTGAAGGTCTCCTCACCCTCTTCTGCTCCCCATCCTTGACTACTGCGAGACTTGGGATGTTCGAATCCTTGTTCTCATCTGCTGATGTCCACCTGGGCATTACATTTTGACGGTGCATACAAGCCTTCTCAAAGGGCTGCCGGTGCTGGTGTCACCCTCTCTTCTCCTGACCGTACCACCTACGTCTACAGCAACTCCATCACCGTCAATACTTGCAATCAAGAAATTTTGCACTTCTTTTTGGGCTTCAAAAGGCTCAAGAGCACCACATCTCCAAGCTAATCATACACAGAGATTCTCAGCTTGTGTGAAGAGGTAGCTCTCAAACGACTTCAGGAGATAGAAGGCCAACAAGTGAGTGGGCACTAGAAAGTGAATAGTGAAGGCTTGGTACCTTGGCATCAACAAGCTCTTGACTTGTGCAACGAGTTTGAAGAGGTATCCATCTCACATATCCCTCGTTCCCTTAACTCTTTAGCTGACTCTCTTGCCAAAGAGGCATGCACTCCTGTGACACATGAGCAAGGAAAGGATTCTAAGCCGGAAACCCCGACGAAGGGTCTTCATTTGTAAAGAGTGCCATGGTTGCGGTCATTAGGAAACAAAGTGCCATGCTTATCTTGTTCGCGTGTACCATCTACACCACCTAATCAAGAAGGTGCTTTCTCAAAGGGAGAATGCCTAGCCGCACACCACTGGAGGAAATAGCCTGGCGCTTGTAAGAGCTAGAAGAAGCGGAAGGTGATGTGCAAGCCTTACACCTCCTCACATTTGTAATGTCTTTCCTCTTTGCTCTAATGAACAACCTACTGCAATGACGTGCCTCCAACTCCTGCCATGACCCATGAAGGTTGTATACGAGCTCTTCTACATGGAAGACTTTGCTCGATGTATGTTCCACAACTTCCCTCCAACCCCCTACCCTGCCTACCTGTGCTTCCTCATCCTCTCCTCCCCTCAATTCGAGTACCGAATCCCCCTCGCCATTGTCACTTGATACCCTCGTCTACCCCTACCCCTCCATTTTTTCCTCCATTTCCCTTGTACTCTTCTCTCCTATTCCCCTCTACATCCATGGTGGACATACTTGTGTTTTTTGGTTGCATGGACGAGAACCCGAAGGAATACCTATTGGCTTTGTAGAGGAAGTGCGTGGCCTTGAATTTCTTGACAGACAACCACTGGCTCTTGATCCTGCCCACATTTCTTGAGGAGTTATCTCAAGTGTGGTATGAGAAACTACCAAAGACGGTACGGCAAAGTTGGCCAAGGTTGTATGCAGCCATGATTGGCTACTTCGACAAAGTGGAGGAACAATAGAACATGCATCTGGAGGTGAAGAATCTGAATCAGTTGCTTGGAGAGGTCCGGCGCGTTGATATGTGGATCGATCGGGTGCTCTTGGAATGGTTGATTGCCGCACTGCTGGAGAGTCCTGAGTTCCATGCCGGAATGGTGAAATATGTGCTGAGTCACCTTGTGAACGGAGCCAAGGATGAGTTCCGTATGAAGCTCAAGTGGAAGGATCGTGAGACCGTGGCACGAGCGTAAGAGATTGCTCTGAAATTTGATAAGAACCCTGCTGACTTAGTCCCCCATGGGAGTTGAACAAGAAGACTATTCGGTGATGAGTGATCTTGCTCAGCAGTCACTCAACATCACTTTGCCTCAACTGATTGCCCTTAACCCTCATGTGTGACATGAGCTCAAATAGAGCGTCTCCACTCACAAGTCAAAGAAGGTGAAGGTGAAGGAGATCTCTTCCATCTTAGAAGACATCGATAGGCATCCACACACCGTTGACATCATCATGGACAACTGTCATGTCAAGGGTGCTTGTGTGGATGGAGGAGCTGCTTGCAATGTCATGGCCCCTCGGATCATGGAAAGGTTGAATCTCCGATGCACTCGCAAGTCATCTACAAGGATCAAGGTGGCCGATGGCCGACGCTTACCCACATTGGGTGTGATAGAAGATTTGCCAATCACCATCAACGGCATAATCACGATGGTAAATTTCTATGTCGTGGACATTGAGGATACTGGCAGGAATCATCTTGCAATCCTAGGACATCCTTGGCTTTGCCGAAGTGACGCTATCAACTACTGGAAGACGGGGCACATGTCTTTTGGTGGTTCTAGAGAGAAGATCCCTGTAAACTTGGACCTATTGATCCTACCACTGAAGAAACCTCGCCAAAGCCCGATTCTACGACCACCACAACCGCATCATCCCAAAGTCTTTCTATTGCTGCCTCAAAACCAGCCTAAAATCGCTCCACTTATCACAAAGCCCTCCAAGCAATTGTCTTGTACAAATGGATGTAATAGATAGCACTTTAAGAGCAGTTTGGAATCACCCTTGTGAGTTACTCAAAGACACCGATTACGTAATTGCATGCATGTAGCTTCTGCCACAAATCAAGATGAGAAATGTAAGCGACGAGGAGTATAATAAGCAATCACCACAAATCTTGTCACTACTTGTGTAGTTGATGAGAGAAGCCTCTTCCTTGTCGAAAGTTCAAGGGAATTAGTGAAATGTCGTCTATGTTCTGTGAAACGATTGTCTTGGGCTCTCCACATTATTTGATGATGGTTTTGGAACACATGCGATCATCT
Organism: Dipteris shenzhenensis; assembly: GCF_047967505.1. Lineage (NCBI taxonomy): Eukaryota > Viridiplantae > Streptophyta > Polypodiopsida > Gleicheniales > Dipteridaceae > Dipteris > Dipteris shenzhenensis. The sequence continues at coordinate 15,011,121 of NC_141614.1, read as the reverse complement.
CTCTGTCCATCCCCTCTCTCTCTCTCTCGGCACTTCAGTGTTTCTAGAACTGCGGGAGTTTGCACCTTTGTGGCTAGTAGATCAATGGATTCTAAGGCTGGTCATGTAATGAAAATGCAAATGAAAATGGAAGTGAAATAAAAATGCATTTATGGAGAAAATAAGAATGTATTTTTAGAAAAAATGAAAATGAATGTATTTTTTGGTTTGCATGTTGTTTTGTAGCATTGTATCTTATGAAAATGAAAGTTAAAATGAAAAGCATACTTTTATTTTTTTGTAGCAATGCTGCATTGAATTATGTACTTTCCTTTGTCCCAAATTTTGAAGATTTTGAAAACAAAATTTTCATGCAATTTAAGTTCCATTATTTAGTGGTGTTCTGTTTTATGTTTTCCACTAAAAAGGCCTATAACAAAACCGTCAATAGCTTTGATGAATCAATTAAGTTACACAATTTCATGATATGGGTACCTCTTAGAACCATCAATTCATAATAATGGACATAACTTAGAAACCATTAATTCATTGCACATGGCAAACAAGGTTTGTTTCATCATGGGTTTTGGGTTATCTCTTTGCAAGGCGAACATTTTACATTCCTTAGGATTTTTGTCATGGTTGCATCCTCTTAGGGCTATATCTTAAAGAGTATCAATGAATTTAAATTTTATTACAAGTGATGTTGCTCCATCCATTCAATAAGTCTAGTATGGCCACCTGTGGTGTGTTAGGGGTCAAGGATAAATCTATGTCTAGGATCTCATGCTTGCAAAGGTGCCCAAGGGTCAAGGTTCACAAAAATGGGATAGACAAAAACACACATATCACATGGCCTACATCATATGGTGACCAGAGGTGATTTACAAAGACAAAATACATAGCATTCTTTTTGGAGTACTACTCCAGGAAGAGAACCTCAAAATTTGACCAAGTGACGATAAACAAAAATTCAAAGACAAGTTGCTCAAAAGGCAAAGTCCTTGTCTTCTACTACAAAGTTGGATGCTTCTTTTGCTGATGGAGTTCTTTCTTCAACCATATTTGCCTTGTTGATGTAGCCCTTCTTCATAAGAAATGCTTCATTCTCTTTGGAGTTGTTCTTCATGGAATAACACACTCCCTTTTCCAATTGTAGCCAAAGGAACTTCTTTTGTTGATGGATGCTACAAAGTTGGATGCTTCTTTTGCTGATGGATACTACAAAGTTGGATGCTTCTCTTGCTAATGGAGTTCTTTCTTCAACCATATTTGCCTTGTTGATGTAGCCCTTTTTCACAAGAAATGCTTCATTCTCTTTGGAGTTGTTCTTCATGGAATAACACACTCCCTTTTTCAATTGTAGCCAAAGGAACTTAATAAGCAAGATATATTTGAAGCATTTCCCTTGTGCACCATATTCTGTGTGAAGATGATCCCAAGCTTCATGCGAAGTTTCAAAGCCATCAATGTGGTGAATGTATGAGTCACTTAATCCCAAAGCAATGATAGCAAGAGCCTTCTTGTTGTCTTTAATCAACCAATCAGCTTCTTCTTTTATAGGCTTCTTTTCCTTTCCATTCACAACATTCCATATTCCCTTTTTCATAAGCACAAACTTAGCTTTTGTTTGCTAAGTATGGAAACTAGTTCCATCAAACTTCTCTACTTGCTCGGGCTTAGTCATGTTTACAATTCAAGTACTCATCAATCATGATCAAAGAGAATCACATAGTCATCATTCTAAATTCAAAGTATAAGGACACTCATGAGCTCCATGACTGAGTTCTACTACTCAAGTACAATCAAAACAATGAAAATTTACAGTAAATAATAGAAGCTCCAAACTTATGTTGATTGCTCAACACCCTTTGACCAAAATATGAAGAATTCTGCCAGTAGAGACCAAGGTAGATTGGAGGGTGCAATTCAGACGCATGAAACATGAATTGAGGGGGCTTTTAAAGCAGAAATAACACTAGTATACTAGACTAGGGGTACCAGCAAGAAGAGGCACAATGAGGCGCTATTTCACCCAAGAGAAGTGCGCCTTCTTGAACTGTATTTTTGGTGATTACTCCTCTTTAGAACAACCATTGGGCGTCAGATTTGGACACAAGGTAGCTTGTGGTATCGCCCACCCGTGATTAAAAGGAATTAGAGTATAGTCAAGAATTTCATCAGAATTTTGCGATTGATCAACGGACTATTTTCTTGTCGGCATGTGCAGCTGGCATGTGCAGCAGAGACTACCAATGCTTAATTCCTTTGGATCATAGTTTCGTCCCAAGACAAGGAATCTCCAGTTCAGACGGTTCGGGGAATGAGGCCTTAGAGAGGGAGAATGGAGCCTTCCAAAATCGGGCTTGAAATGGAGAAAATGGAGAAGATGATGGAATCTTGAAAGAATCAAGAAATTTATGCTAGAGAGCATCTAATGCTAGGCTAGGCAAGATCTAGAACCTAAAGCTCTGATACCAAATGTAGAAACACGTGGGATAGAATAGATGCATCTTGGAAGAGGAGTGAGAGCACAAGATGTAACAAAAAATGTTGTTTTTCTTTGATTGTGAGAGAGGTGACTCTCTCTTGCAGGAATGGGGAGAAGGTTGCCTAGATCAAAGGCACCTTCCCTACATTAGTGGCAATCAGTCCCTACATCAGTGGGACTAGCCTAAATCAAAGGAACCTCCCATGTGGGGGCCTTTGGCTTACATCATCACTTAGGTCACACACTAGACACATCATAGCACTAGATGTGCCTCTACAACACACACACACACACACACATGTGACTCCCCTAGATGTACACATGCACCATAGAGCAAGCCCTTGACCATAGTTATCCCAACAATGTCGGATGAAAATTTCATAAACAAAAAAGTCGTAGCCTGTTGATTGATCCACAAACTTCTAGTTTACAGAAGATCCAAATTCCTTATGGATTCTCTTGTATTCACTGCTTAAAATAGCCTCCTGCTCACTTTTTGCACCTGATGTGATGTTTTGGAGAGCAAATATCTTTTGAGCTGTAAGTCCAATGCAATTACTATTAAAAACAAAGTTGTAGATTATTCAATGTTTTATGACTTCTCAGTTAATGGCAAGTCCAAAATCCTTAGGGATTGTCTAATATTGGCTGTGGAATATAGCCACTTGTACACATTTTGCAGCTTCTCTTGGAACATGGCTATTGATGATGACTCATACATTGAGTTGCATCATGGAGTACCTTGTGCTAAGGATATTGATTTGATTTGTTTTATTTTTGCATTTGTTATTGTGACATCGATAACAAGTGGAGCTCTGTTTTGAAGCCTACAGTCCCACAACAAAAGGTTTTTGTTTTGACATATCTTTTTTGTGGATGGATGCAGGTGAGTGGAGCTCCTTCGATATCATTTGCTTTGAACAATGCTGGTCAATTCTAATATTTCTTAGCTCTGCTAAGTTGCACAATCTAGTTGTATACAAACCATACTAATATGTCATGTATTTATTGCCATATAGTGTGGAAAACCTGTACCTTCTTGTAGTGAATCTTTCAAGTTCTCTCCAGCTTGTCGTTCTATGACATGTCCTGAATGGATTGTGATGGATTGTATCAATAATGAAATTATGCGCACACACTCAGGGGGGTGTAGCAGGGAGGATTAACCTCGTCTATTGCCATCCACGATACATATCTATCTATCTTTTCACTTGGACTTTTTTGTGGAACATATGTGCTTGAAGATTTGGTTAAGATGGGATATACAACATCCCCTTCCAGCATTCACTATTCGATTGTCTCTCGATTTGTTGCAGGTATGAACTCTTGACTATACTTTGCCATTGGTGAATTATGAGTTATACTGCAACACTTGGATTTGACGTATAAATATTTTACCATACTTATGATATGTGCAACTTATGCATTTGGTGGGCACCATGGCTCCCTCCCATTGGGGGCCTGGTGCCCCTCGTGGGGTGTGGACCCATGTTTGTGCTGGCGGATGGATGGGCACACACACGCACACACAAGACTGCGTTATCATTGTGTGATGGTACATGCACAAACTCATGTGCTAAAATTGTTCCAAAGAAAGTTACCAAGGTATGATCATGACTATGAAGAGTATTAAATACTGGGGACAGTGGACTAAAAGCTTTCAGTCGATACTTTTAATGAAGTCATTGCCTTGTAATGGACACTCCGGAATGGTGTTCTATAGTGACATGCTTTTGTTACCATGGAATGAAGTTATTGGGCACGGTTCTATAGATCCGAGTACAACTTGTTTGAGAAAAACGCTCTCTTGGGGACCCTTGCCGTCCCTGGGGTTTGTATGCACTTTAATGATAATGATAATCATTACTAACACTGTAAGATCTATATAGATTATGGATGGGGTAACTTGTACCAACCTCTCCTCTTGAGTCTCCTTGTATTAATTGAATGTGTTGATAATTTGGCACCCCTTTAGACACTAATGGCAATTGCTTTAAACCTCCCCAAGGGAGATACGGTATGAAGATAGAGGGTGGAGGATTACCTGGGGACATTTATGCATTTATGCTAATTGCTTCAATAATTTTAGCCCCCATAAAGCCTCTTATGGCATTTTGAACTTTGAAAAGGGACTCGCTATGTCTCATATTTCATGATATGAGGCCTTGTTATACCCATAGGACCATTTCAAGACCTTGGGGACCTTTGTAACTTTTGGATGGGAAAAACATTAGTTTTTATTATTGGAAAGGTAAATAATAATGGAAAATGACAAAGAATAATAATGGTAAATGGGATTTAATGCCCATCAAAGTACTCAAAGTGAAACGTTGTAGTCACCACACACATGCATTGAATAGACCAAGTACTTATGGGTCTCTATACCCTTTCATTATTGACATTCATAGAGAGATACTAAACACGCATTGAACCACCAAACGCATCTCTTTTCCCCCTTCTCTTGCACTACGTAGTTTGGACATGCTCTTCTGGTTGTTTTGTCATTTGGATACGCAATAGAGTACCTTACTTTGGATTATCTCCTACAATCGTGCAATGGCCCTGTAACTTAAACAGAAAAACCATTGTCCACGTGATTTTAAGTTTAGAATGATCTGCTAGGTCTTGGCGACTGGATTATCAGGATCCACACTCATGGGAACGTGATGTGTTTGATGATTGTTTCAATGAGGGGAGACTCGGCTTGATGCCATAGGCTAGCAAAAATTTCCATAGTCTTATTCAATTTTCTACATATATGCATGCTATACTTGGCTCTAGTCCACCTGTATTCAAACGTTGAGCAACCAGTGGTGATATAAGAAGGTGTTGGTATCTGATTCAATACGTTCCACTGGATCCCTGGGCTCCGAAATGATTGATCATGCTGCCAAAGAAGAAAATGGTGGAAGAATGAGTATTAACCATGGAGGATATGTAGAGCTAAAAAAAGCATAAGCTTGAAGGTATCCTGGGTCATCCATCTAGATGTTAAATATAGAATTTCAAGGCAGGATTACATTACGAAAGTATTAATGAAGAAGACAGGTTCGAATCAAGATCTTGACTCTCGGATTAAAATAGACGTTCTTTTATTGTTTTGTCATTTACTATCCAGTGAATTCCCAAGTGGGATAGCATGGGGAATACTACAGAATTAGACTAATAATAGTAATACGTTATGGAATACTATCTAGTTTAAGTACATAAGAAAAATCCACGACCCGGTCCTAATGAGATTGCCTTGGCTCCTGCAAGTGCATTGAGGTGGGCATACAACTGGTTGTAAGGCATGTGGGCATTCTACATCCACATGGTCACAAGAACATAGGCCAAGTATTGTTCTTTATAAAAATGTTTCTTTACTTTAGTGGATGAGTATGGGGCATGTAGTAGCTGAACATCATCTTTTACTAAGACTTGAGTTTTATTGAAAGGATTGAGCTATGCTAAACCACTATGTCTCTTTGGAGGCTAGGTCTCACTAGTTAGTTTGATGACTCCCCAACAACCAAGGGATTTATGACCTTTTCTAGTCCTTCTTGGTATATAATAGCCACCGATAAGGAGATGGAGGTTGAAAAAATTGGATTGGCCTAACACAGAACGCATTCATGGTGGAGCATTATGTTAGCAGCTTTTGTTAGAAGGTAATTATCTTAATAATTGGAATTGGATTGAAACCTGGCCAAATATTTGTCATTGGGATATAAGTTGTGGCTACAGTTATTGGCTAACACTAGGGTGATGGGCTAGAGGGTCACCAAAAGGTTTACATTAATTCTTCTTTGGAATTGCTTCATGCTGACCCCAGTATTGATTACTACATTATGCTTAAAAGTGTAGGAGTATGAAACTTTGAAGGTTCTCGGTGACTTGCTTAACATACATAATGGCCCTTGCTTACAGATCTGGCAAGTTCAGCATCAGGTTTATTCCCATGGTGACCTTTCGCCATAGTATTTGGTATATTATATTTAATACATTCCAGTTGGCTAATACTAGGGTAATGGGGGCTAGAGGCTCACCAAAAGGTTTACATGAATTCTTCTTTCGAATTGCTTACCCCAGTATTGGTTACTACATTATGCTTAAAAGTATAGGAGTACTAAACTTTGAAGTTTCTGAGTGACTTGCTTAACATACATAATGGCCCTTGCTTAAAGATCTGGCAAGTTCAGCATCATATTTATTCCCATGGTGACCTTTCACCATAGTATTTGGTATATTCTATTTAATACATTCCATGTAATTGCATTTTTAGCATTTTCTTGATTCCCCTTTAAAATCTCATGGTCATTATTGCCTCATGGTATTTTGTGACTAATTAATGGTCATTTCTTACAAGAGTATGAAAATGAGAATCATCATGTTTCTGTTTCTTGGTAAAATAGACTTAAACATGCAGTTCTCTAACAATGTGGAGTGTCCAGTTATCTTTATAATATGAATGATTTTGATTCCATTTCAAGAATCATTATCTTAGCGACCCTTAATTGTGGGGTTTTCATTTTTCCCCTTGGGAATTTCTCTAGCATGGGGAAGTATCCATAATGTAAGTTGCCATGGACATTTATGTCTCTTAATTGGGATAAGTTTTTAGAAGATGCCATGGATATTCATGTTGCTCATGAATGTTGCTTGGTGCTACTTATGGTTCCCTTTGACACACAATAGTTCCACACAATCTATTGTTCTTATAAACTTTAGCTTAGCATGGACAAATGGCAAAGGCCTTTTAGTTGTCATGAGTTGCTAACTTGAATTGTAAGGTAAATTTTCATAGGAAATATCTTACCTTGAGGATGATCTTGGGTTATTTGACAATTGAATTGTTTTACATAGCCGATTTCTTTACATTGCTTATAAGGGTCTTAATTATGGTCCCTTGATGCACATAATGGTTAGGGAAGGAACCATTTTACCCACCTAGGGGTTGGCATGGGTAATGATTGAGACACATGGTTAGGGACTGTCTTGGATCTGAGATGAGTCAAGGCATATTTTACCCTTTAATCTATGTGTAGGTTTCTATGCATCCTTGTTTGGGTTCTTGGTTGCAGACCTAACATGATTCAACATCATGATTGGCGGAGAACAGATCAAAGGAAAACGGGGCCTTTGATTAGTCTATATACTCCCTTGGGAATCACTTTAACATTCTATGAGCATTTTATTAAACTGTCTAAATGCCAACCTTTGATTATTTTCAAATACTAGAATGCCAAGATTTGATTATGCTAGTTTAGATAGAGTGACATGGATAACAACTATGTGTCCGCATTGAAGCCTGGCTACCACAGCTTGAATGTATTGTTCTAGCTTTCAGTTGGTTGTGATGGTGCCAGGGGAGTTAGCATACCTCTCCATCGGATTAGTATTAGAGAAACTTTGGCATGATTTTATGGACATTATGTATGACATTGGCAACTTCGAGGAGTATATTGTGGTAGATTATCTCCACCTATTGTACTGTGGGAATGAATTACTTGTTGGAGATTACTTTTGACCCTTTTTCTCTTTTAGACATTGTACCAATATGAATGTGGGTACTTATGATGACTCCCACTTGGATACTTTGTCTGAAGGGGGCATATGTTTGCATTTGGATTACTCTAACATTGAAAATTGTTCTAGTAGTGTAGTAGGCTAGATTGTTTGGTAGGAAACACACACACACACACACACACACTCAGAGCCTTCCTCAATCTTTTGCTCTCTCCTCAACTAGCCCCACTCATCCTACTCTCTCTCCTGAGCCAACCTTGCTCACCTTGCTCTCGACGATGAGTCACTCTCTCATGAATCCACGGTCTACATTTTATTACTTCATTTATTTATACACGAAGGATGTAAAATTTATATCAAGAACTTTGATTGACCTCATAAGGCTATTGATTTGAACGTTGCTCCAAGTCCTCAAGCTATCCTCTTTGATGGTTGTCCTTGAGCATTAAATCATGAGTGTTTGTGATATCGCTTTAGCCAAACCTCTATTTTTCAATCATGTACTTCTATTCTTTGATATTAAATTGGCTATTCTTTTAGCCCGTTGAGCATTGAGCTCCATAGGTTTAGACAATGGTTTCAATCTAAACTATGACAGTGAACCTACAAGAGGTGGACGCTTGCATCACGTAACATGGAAGCACTAATTCTAGTCTCAACTAAAATTTTGTCTAGTGCTACACAAGGACCCTTGTGGAATCTTTGTAAGAGTGAACAAAGTTGCCACAAAAACTTGAGCATTTGACAAGAAGCTACGGAGGCGCTTAGACTAACTCAAGGATAAATCAAGATGTCAAATGATTTTCCCATTAAAGAGTTTTTTTTGCACAGCTTAATTTTTTTTTAACTAGAGGGAAAAAAGTCCCTAACATGTGGATATATACCACAAAACCAGTTGGGTGTGGCTTCAGTGGTCTAAATCCTTCTCAATAATATGAACTTGCACCAAACAACCTCGCCAAAAGAGTAGAGATTGAAATGATTCAAAGCAAGATCTTCTTCAATCTTCAGCCTGAGCCTAATGCCATGTCTTTGACCATGTGTTGATCTCAAAAGAATGACATGAGTTGCTCTTATTTATTTGCAAATAGCTTGAGTAATCCCCTTCTTCTCCCCATGAGCAATCTCTATCTTATTACCTAGTGAGTTTTATTGCATAGAATGATAGGCATTCCACAAAGAAAGAGGAAGTAATTCAGTGTGAAACAATACAACATTTATTGAAGATGGGCCTAGGGATTATAAAAGAAGAAATGGAAATGGCATCATACAATGAACGAGATGCAAGGATTGTGCAAGCTCCAAGGATGGTGATGATTTAAAGAGGCGATGTGGCTATACAATGAAGACCAATTAGCATGGTCAACAAGCATACATTAAGCTTATGATTCCTATCTTCCTTCCCCCCTCCCCCCCGCTTCTCTTTTGACTACTTAATAGATTTTATGAATTTATTCAAGTTGGGGGGACCTACTCGTCTTATACATCCTATTGCTATAGGTGTCTCTAATCCAAAGTTTCTAGGTTTCAAGGCAAACTCTACCCAAACTCTCATGGGCTATGAGAATAATGTAAATGAGGATTGAAATATTAGAACCATGCAAGGCTGTAAAGCTCTATCAAAGAATTCCCCTCCTTTCCTCATTATTACTTAAGCAATGAAGGCATGATTCAAAAACATCTTACATGTGAGGAATATACACATTAATAGTAGTCTTGTAGTGTCTAGTTGGTCACCATGGTGCAAGTGATTAGTTTTACTAGATCTCTTAGTGATGGATTGAATAAGTTTTAAGGTGCAATCCTTTTATCTCCTCAATAGATCATTGCAAGTCTACATTCAAAGCAAGTCCATGTTCAGAGCAATCATGTTTAGTCCATCCAAAAGTGCCAACTTTTGGCATCTTTATTGTTATGTTTCTCTCTCTCTCTCTCTCTCTCTCTCTCTCTCTCTCTCTCTCTCTCTCTCTCTCTCTCTCTCTCTGTCTGTGTACACACATATGTGTGTACACACACACACACGTGTGCGCGCGCATGCATGCACACACAGATGCACATGTGCACACACACATGTGTGTGTGTGCATGTGTGTGTGTGTGTACACGCATGCGCATGTGTGTATGTGTGTCTCTCTCTACAGACACATACACGCGCACACACACACACACAGGGAGGGAGGGAAGGAGGGGGGAGAGAAAGAGAGAGAGAGAGAGAGAGAGAGAGAGAGAGAGAGAGAGAGAGAGAGAGAGAGAGAGAGAGAGAGAGAGAGAGAGAGAGAGAGAGAGGGAGGGAGGTATGGGGTGGCTTAGTAGGCACACAAACATGCACTTTGCTCTTTTAACACCTCTCATTGTTGGAAACTATGATATGCTTTGATACAATGGCATTCGCAGCTTTTATGCCATGTTGGTGTAGCAGAGATTTGCAGATCTTATGCCATGCTAACAAAACTTCAAATATGACCAACTCTCTGATACCACAATAGGAAACCTATTTATCTTGTGATATGCTCCCATACCCTATCTTAGAAATGGACACTGACTTGACACCCCTGAATGAGGCATAGTGGAAACTTTTTTACTACCATAATGAAATCCTCTCTTCTATGATCTATGCTAAAATAAATGTGATATCATATTAGACATTCATCAAATACAATCGACTCCCAATCGATTGTTGATAACAGGTCGATGTAGGCTTAACAACTTTCAAGTCGAGATGTATACCAGTAATCCATGACTAAACAACTCATTCACTCACGATTTCAAAAAGATGCGATTGTGTGGAGACTTAAAAAAGACACTCTATTATTCAAAGACTATCATGCAACAATATGGACAAATGACTCTCTGATCATGTCTACCAACGTTGTTGTGTAGATTACATATCATAAAGACTCATAAAATGACTCGACTAAGGACCTTAGATATCAGCTGATCAACTCAGCTAAGAGAACAATCTTAGAACTAGAATAAGATGCTGGCCAGTCGTGAAGGCCTGGCAACCATCACACTCATATGCTCACTGATGACTCTCATGAGCAAGAGTTGCCCGGACAAAGAGAGTGATCTCATTTCAGCTCAATGTATTTGTAGGAGAAGCTAGAATCACCGCACACCAAGCACTGCCACCATCAATTAGTCCATCTCTTCGAGCTACCAATGGATGCACACCTAATTGCCAAGTGGTCATACATGTAGACACGACTTCCAGCCACGTCAAGGATCTCAAGAATACAAATCACAAGCCATGCATCAAGTGTCCATGCCACCTTGTAGATTAACTAATGGCTAGCCAACCAAGCTCCACATGAGGCTTACTGCCAGCAATCCCCCAAGAAGCTGAATGGGGAACAACACATAAAATTGAGCCACACACTATGCCCCAAACATTTGAAAAGGATCTACCCACTAAGGGCCAAGATATCCAAACAATTGCACGCCTTCTAAAAGCCAGAGCAATTTAGACACCATGTCTGAGAACAAAAACATTCAATCAATGCACCAACAAAAACAAAAGAGAAGACTTTGAGCACCAATATCAAGAGCACCTGAAACATGGTCAATCATACCAACAGATTTGACCATGTTAAACAATATTGTCTCCATTTGATGGTGGGAGCAAATGCACCTTCATGATGAAGACCTTTGGTTTTTGCAAACCCCTTGGTGGCTAGCTGTGCCCAAATCTAATCTCTAGGATGTCAACATTCCTAAAGTCTTCCAAAGCGATTGTCCCAAGGTCCCCGATCCAAATTTGACTATACGTGATCCAAACCCACAGGATGGGTTTGGTACTAAAACCAAATTCAGTTCTCCATCAAACTATAATCTTGAGGATACTCTACTACCTTGGGAGTTGGTTTTGATTTGACTAAATGAGGATGTCATCTTCATCAAATAGCAAACTCGTCCCATTTCTTGCAACTTGGGATGCAAAGAGCATCGTTGAGTCTTGTCTCCTCTCTTGTGGTAGCCTTGATTGGCACTGTTTTGATTCTCTTAATGGGGCAACTTCAGTTGTGTCCATTTCAAAGATTTGGAACCACTTCAATGTCTTTGACATGTGCTCTAATGCAACACCATCCAAGTAACAATATTCAACCATCAAAGCTACTATGAGTGCCGAACATCTTTTGATCACCAAGGCAACAAACTGATCCTCCTTGATGACATTCATCGTTTCTACCTTCACTGGATCTAACTTGGCTTCCCTAAATCTACTTAGATGTAGACCCACTTTCTTACTTCTGCAATTTTGGGAAACATGTGCTTTAACACAATTGAAGCACACATTATGCCTCATTTTGGAATTGGCATCTTGTGAATCCTTATTTGGCTTGATCTTGTTAAATTTTCCCTTATTGTTACTTTTTACAAGAGAGACCTTGTCTCTAGATTCGCCATGTTTCTTCTCCCGAGCTTCCTTCTACAAGACAAAGGTATGAGTTCTTTGAAAGTAATTGGTGCTGAGCTATACACTACAACCAGGTTTGTAACTTTGAAGAAGCATGCCCAGCACCAATCTGGTAGTCCAAGATGATTCTCATTACTAACTAGCTATTGCAAGTTGACTTTTGACCCCTTTCCTCTTCATGATATATAGTCATGCACCGAATCTCCCTCATTTGTCTTCATATTGAAAGATCAATCTCAAGGTCGAGTATACATGTTTCCTTGTTCATCTTGAACATTCCACAATTCTCTTGACTTTTTGGTCAACTGAATGTGAGGGACCCAGTATTCTTGATGATGATTGCTAAGGCCTTTTCATCCTACACTACCGAATCTTGCACTATAATTGGATATGTTGTACATAGTAACCCCACTTCTCTAGAAGGTTTTTGATGCCTTAAGGTCTCAACTCCATTCCAATGGTGATTTTCTAGGCTCCTTTGGCAATAAGGCGACTTTGACCTTCATCTTCCAAAGCAAATTGTCAAAACCCATCAAGATTTTGTCTCCCCAAAGTTAGGGATTCTAAGGTAAACCTTCTAAGTCAATGTGAATTGGTACTTAACTGAAGCATTTGTCATTTGGGTAGGATCTTCTTTGTTCAAAATTGATGTAGAATATGAGAGCTTTTAGTAATGAGGCTTTGATACCATGTGAGAAAACATAAGACACTTTGATATTATTTTGTCATGATGATGGTATTTGTAGCTCTTATGTCATGCTCTTAAAACTTCAAACATAGCCAACTCTTTGATTTAATGGCTGAAAATTGATTTGCCACACAACACACTCACAAAATATATATTAGATATGATTGTCAACTTGGCACCCCCAAATGAAACACAATGGAGGCTCTTGTACCCCATGGGGTGGCTCTAGAATTAAAAATAATCCTACATTTATCTCGTAACAAATATGACAGATAGATGCACACCGAGATAAACATGCTGAATTCATTAATTGAAGATTACACCACTTCATTTTTTGATTACATACAACTATCAATGAAAACTTGACTACTCATAGAATGATAGCTAGATGCACACCAAGATACACATGCTGAATTCATTAATTTTTTACTACACCACTTCATTTTGATTACATACAACTATCAAGGAGACCTTGACTACACAGCCATCAAGAAATTCATCATAGTAGAACTTTGGTTCCACCTAAAAAAGGATGGTTTAGATCTTGTGTGCCTCTCAAAGGGCTTCACTAGGATCTTGTGTGCTCCTTCAGCTTTGTAACTCCAAACTTTCTCCAACTTTGCCTTTGCATGTACTAAGCCACCTTAGCATCTTTGATGTGGAACTTCTCTTGTGATTGCACCATTAGATTGCTAAGCTTAGTCGTGGATTTGGACCCTAGGTTTGCAACTATGTTACACTACTAAGCTTTGTTCTTTTCTAGAGGACAAACTTGATAGGCACTCTAGCACCCTTCTTAGCTTAGAGGAACTCTTTCTCTCCCCTAGCTAACCTTGGAGTGATGGAGTTTCTACCATCTACCTTTGGTGATGCAGTGCTTGGAATTCCTATCAACAATATGTTTTCTTCCATAGGTGTGGGGGTTCCTTCCTGTGTGGATTTCCCTCCTCTCCACTACTCTAGGAGATCCTCTACTCAGAAAGGAGTTGTTTCAAGCCATGAGGCTAGGTAAGGTGTTCCATCTACTTGTTATTATCAATGAGGATAGTTAGATGGAACATATAGGACCTTGGTAGTGTGCCTCATTGTTGCCATAAGTGGTTAATTCGTAACTAGCTTCATCCAAGTGTTATTAGGGGATCCATTAACATTATATTTATTCAAGAACATAATTTGGATGCCAGAGATTGCTCAAAATGAAGGTAAACTGCTTTCAGGGCATACTTTTTGGTCTCTTCCTTTGGGCACCAGAGGATTATGGGATCCTTTTGTTGATTGGAGGACATAAGGTTGGTCTCCTCAACCTATATGCCCCCAACAATAGAGGGGATTGTGTCCTTTTTTGAAGGAACTTCTCTCTTGGGCCCCCATTGTAGACTCGGATTGTTGGTGTGGACTTCAACATGGTGGAGTTGACATCAAACAAAAGGGAGGAAAAGAAGGTGGCATTCATTCCTTGGAGAGAGCATCTTGAGATGCCTTCCTCTTCTAGTTCGTTGGCTCACTTTCTCTTGTTCTTGTGGTCAAATAGGTGCCCATCCATGCACTGATTGATAGATTCTATGTTGATGGTTGGGCATTAGGCAGAGATGGCTCGATATGCATTATGCCAAGGTTTTCCACCTTAGATCACTTCATGGTGGTTCTTATCACTTTTCCTATATTAGGATTTTGGATCTCACAGGGGATGTTTTGCATATTTGGGTATCTCATTTATAGGGTGGAGTGTCTTCTCCTGCACATGTGTCAGCAATCGTAGCTAGTGTTAGTGATTTTTATCATACTATTGCTAGCACTAGGAGACATGAGTTTCTCAAATGGGATATGGGACACATTGGCGGTTAACAACCCTATAGAGGGAAGAGTAGAAAAGGCATATAGATGCTTGGATTAAAGTGTGCCTTGCTATAGCTAGACCTCATTAGCAGGTTTTGTCAACTCAAAGAGTAGAGTATGCATTTCATGCATGGGAGTCCTTTTGGATTCAGATGGGAGGAAGAGTCAATGAACATGTTTTCTCCACTCTTGGCTAAGGCATGGTAGAGAACGTGTTTCTCAGTTTATTGACTCTAACAAGATTTGGCAGCCAGATTTAGATGTCGTCTTGTGTATAGCTATAGATTTTTATGCCCCCTTCTTTTAGAAGATCCTGACACACTTGCTAGAGATGATGCTAGATTTAGAGTTTGGGAGTGTGTTCCAACATTTGTAAAAACCACATGAACATCTTTCACCAATCTAGAATTTAGGACTGTACTTCTTGCCTTTCACAAGGCCAAATGCCCAAGTCCAAATGGGTTGACACCTTCCTTTTTAATTGATTTTTAGGAAAGAACTTGGGACCATGTTACCTTAGTTAGTATGAAGGGCATTTGGGACTTTGGTATTATGCCTGATTTGCTTATAGAGAGTCTCATTCATTTGAACCCGAAGGGCAGTTGCATAACTTTCATTTCCACCCTTTTGGGAGAATTCTATAAGATTTTGACCAAATCTATCAACCTGTGTGTGCAGCCCATTTTTCCATATCTTATTCATGATACACGAATGGGCTTCATGCATGCTAGAAGCATGTTTTATATTGGGCTACACAAAGTAGCCAATGCCTTGTCATATCTTGCATTTTGAGATAGCTTATGACCAAGTAGATTGAGGTCTTTTGGAGGGTACTCCTTTGCACGGATTAGAGGGTTTCCTCTTTGCACAAATTAGCCCACAACAAGGTGCATCATAGAGGAGAAAGGGTAGAGAGCTTTTAGATTTCTAGATTAGTTTCCCAGGGATGCTCGATTGCCCCCTTCTTATTTTTATTTATGGCTAAAGCAATAAGCATATTTCTAAGATATCAAAAAGATATTATTGGGGTGAGACTTCCCTTGAGACAAGACGAGGAGCTCTTGGATAGTGAGCTGGTTGATGATACAATTTTTTTCTTAGATGCCATTTCAGAGAACCTTACTTCTTTCAAGGCAGTCTTGGATTCATTTTGCATAGTAGTAGGTAATATATTAATTGGAATAAATATAATGGCTTTTGGATAGTGACCAAGACACTCAAAATTAGGGGGCTAATTTTGGTATTATCTAGATTTAGAGGGGAGTTTTTATCAGATACTTGGCCTACCAAATTTGGGTGGACAACAAGTTGACCTTACTTGATGATCATGGCAGACCACTTGGTACTCATTATATGCAATGGTCTAAATGGGAAAGAGGGCCCACTTCTTCTCTTCGAGGGTGTCAAAATCCTTTCAGAAGATTAGAGGCTCAAATTAGCAAGTCACATCAGAGGAAGTGAAAGGAGAATTTAAGAGATTGATGTTGCCATACCCTTGGATTGGGTTCTCATAGGCATGCCTCTCTCTAGATCTACTTGGTTTGGGGCCTTCACAAGAATGGGGATCCTACTTCCGGTCATAGAATTTCAAGGATCAGATGGGGATGCCTTGTTCTTTGAATTTCACTTTGGGGGTAGGTTGTCCAGGTCTACTGCATATTCCATTTCAGCTTGTCAAGGTTGCAGGTCATGTGTAGCAATGTTTTTTGGCCTTTGGTATGTAGACTCTAACCTAGATCACATTCCCTTGCGTTCATGGAGGATTTGACTGTATGGAGGTGTTCCATAAAGTATTTATAGTGTGATCCTAGGGAGTGGAAATGGATTGATGCAAGGCACTGAGAGAAGAGCCTCCCCTTCTTTTGTTATAAGGTCAGTATTGCGAGGATGTTTCAACTTGGCCTTGGAGGTTGGAAGCTCACTAGAGCTCCTCATTGGAAGAGTTTTTAGATTTATATGGATTGTAGAAATTATTTTGGAAGAGGCTCTGGAAATGCCTCAGGAATAGAGAAATCACTCATTTCTTTTGGCTTTGTTTCATGGGAGGGATTGCAATGAACTAGTGGAGGTCCATGTTTAGAGTGGACTCTACTTGTATTTACATTACCTATTTATTGAAGGATAGAGAAATCACTCTTTTCTTTTGGCTTTCTATTCATGGAGGGATTGCAATGAACTAGTGGAGGTCCATGTTTGGGGTGGACTCTACTTGTATTACATTACCTCCTACTCCCAAGTATGTGTAGGCCTACACTATCTCCACTGGCTCACCTCGATAAGTGAAGCTATGTTACCGAAGCACAAAGTTTGAGGGGTTGAAGATCATAACCTTGGTCTTCCCAATATTGACTGTTAGGTTTCTCTCTATAGAACACCTCTAGGGCCTCTAAAGGTCTCTGTAGCCCCTCCGCTGAAGATGATATGAGTACTATGTCATTGGTGTATCGCAATATCTATATCATGAGATCAACCAGTAGTGATTCCTTGCCCCCTAGGAAGTCTCTATGAAGGATGTGATCTCATCAATGTAGAGTTCGTCGACCAAGAGTTGGTGAGAGGGGGCAGCCCTACTTTACCCCGATCGTTCTCTCGACCCAGTTTGATAAATCACCTGGGGCACAAACTCTCCCTTTGATGGACTCATATAGACTCATCAGCCCCCAAATCAAAGTCTCTAGAATGCATCTCATGTGGTATCATGGAACAGTGTCAAAGGCACACACACACACACAGAAGAAAAAGGACTTATTGAGACATCTATATATATTTGTTATGTCAATTCTTACACTAAGGAAATATTGATTCAAAAAGGTCAAGACAATGAGCATACTATCCTTCCAAGGGAATCAACACATGGCAAACTTCTTTATGAGCATTTCAATTAAGTTGTAGACATCGAAAGATTAGCTACATCTATAATGTATGGGCTTGATTCAGGAGAGGATAGCATTTGCTATAAATGATTTGATCCATTTTTATTGCTCAAATAATTGAAATTTGATGTCCCAAAATGGATAAATCTTCCAATATAATTAAATTCTAGAGTTCCATGAGCGTTAAGGGGTGTGGCAATATCGAGTTCTTATTACATCTTTGAAGAGTCAGAAAAACGTGGCATGTTCAACACTATATCATCAAAATCTAGTAAGAAATTCAAGGGCTTTAAACTCTTAAGGTGCCCAACAAACATGAAATCAAACAAAAAATGTACATGTTGGACAATTGGCAAGCATGTAAGGCCCATTGAAATATTTGTAGAAAAATTAAATCGGCTAGTGTAACATGCATATTTGCTAAGGATAATTATTAAACACAATTAGTCTATGTATCCACCACTTTGGATCTGTATTTTCTCCAAATGGCCTTGCCATTTTGTTTTTTCTTCAGTGTAATGAATTCAATTTTTATACTAGGAAATTCTACAATGATACCATTTTGATCACTTCATTTATCGAAAGTCTCCATCAAGGGATATATTTTCATAATGTTTCCCAATATCTACCATAAAGATAGAATATGTCATTTAGAGAAAGATTAAGTGCCACATCATATACCAAATTAGATAATCCAAAAGGATTATTCTCAATTCCATACTCCTCAAATGTTTGAAGTATTAGCTTAGTAGCTACCTCCATTTAAGGTCGCCAGCATGCTTGATGTGCCAAAGTGATAAAACTTGCCAATTCTAAGAAGATGAAAGAATCGACATTTGTGATCCATCTAAAAGATATTTTATAAGCTTATAAGTACATCTAAGTTTAGGCAAAGAGTATTCTTCGATTCCATCCTGTAATCCACAATTTAATATTTTAAATTTATTCATTATAATTAAGCCTAAGAGCATTGAAAATTTATGGCTTAATAATATCAAACACTAGTTTTCTATGTAAAGGGTAGGCATGTTAGCAAATTTTCGCGTAGCAATAATTAATATGGACAATATAAGCATATCAATTTTATTTATAACTAGTCCTCCCAAACCAAGAGTGGCATCAATATCTTTAGCAATATGAGCCTTTTTTTTTAAACAAGTCCTTTAAAAAACTCCAAGTGAACCTTGAATCTATTCTTTCTCTGTGTAGAACACTACCTTCGCCTTATCCACCAGACCATTTGTTTTTAGCACACCTCTCTCTCTATATAGAACACCTCTAGGGCCTCTAGATGTCTATGCAGCCCCTTTGCTGAAGATGATATGATGACTATGTCATCAGTGTATCGCAATATCTATATCATGAGATCAACCAGTAGTGATTCCTCGCCCCCTAGGTAGTTTATAAAGGGTGTGATCTCATCAATGTAGAGTTTGACAAGAGTTGGTGAGAGGGGTAATCTGCTTTACCTCGATTGTGCTCTCGACCCACTTTGATAAACCACTTGGGGCACCAAACTCTCCCTTTGATAACCACTTGGGGCACCAAACTCTCCCTTTGATGGACTCATATTGACTCATCAGCCCCCAAATCAAAGTCTCTAGAATTTGCATCTCATTTGGTATCGTGGAACAGTGTCGAAGCCACAGAGAGAGAGAGAGAGAGAGAGAGAGAGAGAGAGAGATTCTTCTTTTCAAGATATTTTTTCTATTTATCTACCAACCTTCTTATCCCCCTAGTTTACTTATTCATCCCCTCTACTAACTATTCCCCTTTTTTTTGCATCCACTTAATTTCTTAATTTTCCTCTTTTCCATTAGATTTCTCATTTCTCTTCCTTTTATTAATTTCCCTTAATTTCTTTCTTTTTTATTGTAATTTAGCGTAATTTCTCTAAATTTTATCTTATCTTTTTGTTAATTTCCCCTTAGATTCCCTTATTTTTTCCCTTAAGCTTTTCTTTATTTTCCCTTAAACTTCCTTAATTTCTTTTCCCTTAAATTCCCTTATTTTTCCTTTAATTTGTCTCTAATTTTCTCTGTAATTTTTCCTCAATCTCCCTTTTCTTCCCTAATTTCTCTCTATGCGCTCTCTCTCTCTCTCTACATTTATCTCTCTCTACCCTCTCTCTCTCTCTCTCTCTCTCTCTCTCTCTACTGTCTCTTTTTTTCTCTCTCAAAACCCCCTCTTTCTCCTTCTCGTAAACCCCCTCCCGCACCTCAACCTTCCATGTCCCCTGACTCCCTGACTATCCACCCTCGTACCTATCTAATGACCTCTTTCATTATACTCTACCCACCTCCAAACCCGTTGCCTCTACTAGTCTTTGCCTCGTGCTGCTCTGTCTACGGCTACTTCTGAGTGTTCGCAGCTCTCATCATTTACTGTACCCGCTCCACCCGTGCACTGCTACATGCCCCGACACGAACCATTTGACATGAAGACCCCCGCGACTGAGTTTGCACTCCTCTCGGTCCTACAGCCACTGTGTCACAGGCCACAGCTGCTCGTACATATTCCTCACTGATCGTGCCTTCTGCTGTACTCCACGCAACCCGCCACATTCCTAGCTCGTCGAAGATCGTGCCCATACTCGTTTGCCGCCTGCCACGTCTGTACTGTGCACAATGGACTCACAGGTCCTTATTTTGTTGTTTATTAAACACACACTCCAAACACCCCCCCCCCCCCCCCCTTTTTTCTTCTTTTTTTATTAATTTCGTTATTATTTATATTAAATTTTTTACAAACTTCTCCAATTTCCTTTATTACATCCTCCCCCCCCTTTCCCCATTTCTTTAATTTCTCAAACCCCTCCATTACCTTCTTATTTATTAACCCTTTATCTTCCCCCCCTTCTTATCACAACATGAGGTTTCTTACTCTCAATTTCCCCCCCTCCCCTCCCTTTTAATTCTCTTACATTATTTCCTTTATTATAACCCCTCCCTCTTTCCTTGATATTATTCCCTCTCTTTACCTCTTGAACCCCCTTGCTCCTTTTTACTCTTTTATCTACACCCCCTCTCCTTTAGTGACCCCCTCCCCCCATACCATTCTTTCTTCTTCTTTATTTCATTATAGTATTTTCTATAATGGTCCTCTTGTTAACTTTCATGTAACTCTAAGCTCTATTTACCCTTTTTAATTTATTATTTGTTTTGCTCTTATGTAAACTTGCACTTAAGTTACTTTTTCTAAGAATTTTATGCTCTCATTGAGGCTATTTTCCCTCCCTTTCTTTTTTCCATTACTTTTTCTAAATGTACTTTTTAATCCTTTATTCTTGCTCTTTCTAAAATCCTTCGTTTACCCCGTATCCTTCTCCATATATAGCCTTTCTCTCTATATATTTTCTCCCCCTCTCTAACCAAAATTTTCCCTCTAAAAATTACACTCATTAACTCATTGTAAATTAACCCTTTCCTAATTGATGTGTCATTATCAAACTTACCTTATTATTCCTATTCCTAATCTATACCTTTCCTTTTTTTTCACAATTAAATATATTTTTTAACCTAAAAGTTTCTCCTTTTTTTTCTGTTTTTTTCTTAACTTATTTATTCCTTGCTACATTCCTAGCTCATTAAAGATCACACCCGTACTTGTTTGCTACCCGCCACATCTTCCCCGCCTCCACCGTGTGCAATGGACTCACAGGTCCTTGTTTCATTGTTTATTAAACACACACTCCAAACACCCCCCCCCCCCTTTTTTTCCTACTTTTTTAAATTGATTCCCTTATTATTTATATTCTATTTTTTACAAAGGTCTCCATTTTTTTAAATTACATCCCCCCCCCCTTTTCCCCATTTCTTTAATTTCTCAAACCCCTCCGTTACCTTCTCTCGACTATATATTTATTAACTTTTTATCTTTCCCCCCTTCTTATCACAACATGAGGTTTCTTACTCTTAATTTCCCCCCCTCCCCTTCCTTTTAATTCTCTTACATTATTTCTTTTATTATAACCCCTCCCTCTTTCCTTAGTATTATTCCCTCTCTTTACCTCTTGACCCCCTTGCTCCTTTTTACTCTTTCATCTAAACCCCTCTCATTTCGCACCCGGGCCTGCCCCCACAACCATTCTTTCTTCTTCTTTATTTCATTATAATATTTTCA
The DNA here is from genome assembly GCF_047967505.1 of Dipteris shenzhenensis. Taxonomy (NCBI): domain Eukaryota; kingdom Viridiplantae; phylum Streptophyta; class Polypodiopsida; order Gleicheniales; family Dipteridaceae; genus Dipteris; species Dipteris shenzhenensis. Next base: position 14,989,208 of record NC_141614.1, on the reverse strand, counting down.
ATAATTCTGCTCTTTTTTAGATTTGTTGTAACTCTAAGCTTTATTTACGCTTTCTAACTTAATATCTGTTTTGCTTAATGTAAACTTGCACTTAAGTTACTTTTTCTTTCATTACTTTTTCTAAGCATTTTATGCTCGCATTGAGGCTATTTTCCCTCCCTTTCTTTTTTCCATTACTTTTTCTAAATGGACTTTTTTATCCTTTATTCTTGCTCTTTTTAAAAGCCTTCTTTTACCCCATATCCTTCTCCATACATAACCTTTCTCTATATATATTTTCTCCCCCTCTCTAACCAAAAGTTTCCCTCTACAAATTACACTCATTAACTCATTGTAAATTAACCCTTTCCTCATTGATGTGTCACTATCCAACTTACCTTATTATTCCTATTCCTAATCTATACCTTTTCTTTTTTATTTTCATAATGAAATATTTTTTTTAACCTAAAAGTTTCTCCCCTTCCTCTTAACCTTTTTTTCCTATTTTTCCTTTACTTATTTATTCCTTGCTTACCCTATCCTATCCCTAGTCATTCCCTTAATGATTACCCTTTCAAAATTTTTGGATGGTTGTAGGTATGTAGACTCTCCTCTTCAATAAAAGAGATGCTTCTCAGGACTTCACCAAGCTCTAATCTTTTGCCAAAAAAAACTTTACAAAAACATTATCGGCACTTCTTATCAAAACTCTTATATACTTTTTATGCAATTTGTAGGTGCTTTACCTACATACTCAAACTCTTACTGAATTCTATGATGTTCTCATTCTATCCTTTCCCCCTGACTCTTTTGTCTTTTAACTATGCAAAAGGGGTTGTTGTCTTGTCTTCCACACACACACACACACACACACTTTCTACCCCTTCCTCCCTCCCCCCCCCCCTTTTCCTTTTTCTCCCCACTTTAAATTTCCTTACTCCCCTTAATTTTTTCCTTTCTTCCTTAATTCTTCCTTATTTCCTTAAATTTTCCTATAAATTTTATCTTTTTTCCTTTTTTTAAACTTTTTAAACTCTTTTTTTAAAATCCTTAATTCCCTTTATGAATTTTTCCTTCTTTCCCCCCTTTTTCATTTTTTCCAAAATTCCTCTTTATTTCCTTAAATTCCTTTAGTAATTTTTTCTTTTTCCCTGTTTTTTTCTTTTTCAAAATATCCTCTTTATTTCCTTAATTATTTCCTATATAATTTTCCCCTTATTTCTCATCTTTTATTTTCTTATTTTCCTTAATTTTATATAAATCTCTACTTTGTTTTTCATACTAGTTTCCTTTTATTATATTCCCAATTCCTTACCCCTTGTCTCTTATTTTTCAAAACTTTATTATTTTTTCCCCTAAATTTACTCCATATTTCTTCCCTCTTAGTTCCTTTTCCTTTTATTTTTCTATTGTTCCCTAACCTACTTCTAATTTTTTCCTAATTTATTACTTTGATTCCCTTTATTTAATGTTTATTTCTTACTAATATTTTATTTATTAAAAAAGTATTGTATTTTAAAACCCTTCATTTTATTTTTATTTTTAAATTATTTTCTCTCCTTTATCTTGTTTTAACCTTTCATTAATTACCCCCTATTTTTTATTTCTTACCCCCTAATTTTCCCTCCGTTTCCCCCCCAATTTTCCACACTCAACCCCCTATAATTTCTACCTTAGTAAACTTTTTGTTAATTTTAATTTATACTAAACAACCCCCCCTCCACCTTGCCATGATCTAAGCCGACCCGCCCAAGTTTCACGTTGCATAATCTCTTTGACTTCCTCAAACTCCCCACCTTCCCAAATTTACGGCTAATCCCCCCTTGACTCACTACACACATTAGCCTCCCCATCTCTCTATTTATGACTTCCCCAACTCCCCGACTATCCACCCTCCTCATCTATTTAAACCGAATTGCATCTCTCTCCTACCCACCTCCAAATCCCTCACCTTTATTTCTCTCTGCTCGCACTGTTATTCCCCCCTGCCTACCTCCTCTCCGTGTACCCTCTATAGCCCCACCATGTCGTCCCTTTGCAGCTACTACAGTGCCATGCCTATGACCTTTTACGGTCTATGTAGTATGCGTGCCTCTCCTCTCCATGCCCATTTACTCCAAACAACGATAGCTTTTCTCTTCTCTGGCCATGCCTATGACCTTTTATGGTCTATGTATAGTCTGCGTGCCTCTCCTCTCCATGCCCATTTACTCCAAACAACGATAGCTTTTCTCTTCTCTGGCTTGCAACTGCTTCTAGCTTGCCACCGCCACAACATCTTGGCCCTCATGCACGATCTACTCCGAACTGTGTGTTGTTTCATCCACTCGTCTTGTAGAATGGACTCACATGTCTTTTTTCTTTCTTTCTTTATTTCTCCTCGTCTTTACACATGGATTCCCCCCCCCCCCCCCCCACCCTTTTCCTTTAAACTCTCTTCTCCCACATTCTTTGACTTAACCCCTCTCCCACCCCTCTCTTAATTTTATTAAAAACCCTTATTTCCTTTCTCTTCTTACTTTATTCCTCCCCCTTCCCACATGATTTCCTTTCCCCCTTTATACCCCCCCCCCAATTCCCCATTTTTTTCTTTTTTAATTTCTCTCTCTCTCTCTCTCTCTCTCTCTCTCCCTTCTCCCCCTAACACTCTCTTTCTCCTCTCTCTCTCCTGATGGTTTTAGAGCCTTTTCTTCTTTAGATTAAAGAATAGCAATCAAAGATTACGTGATCGTTTGCTCTTTTTCTAATCCGGCTACAATTTCCCATAATCCCTTTTGCATGAACCATAGTTTAGCCGATAATTTCCAGCTTACGAAGTTTCTACCAGTGAACTTGACAAGCAATGCCTTTGCCTTCTTTGTTAAATCCATGCTTTCAAGCTAGCATGCGCAATCAGATTCTTCTAGCAATAGTCGAGAGCACACAATAGCTAAAACTTCCAAAGAGAATCTTGAACGTCGATTAATTCTACTCAGTTTCTTCGTCTTCCACACCAACACTCATCCGTTGATCGCTAGACTGCCTAAGCTCAATCTTCTATCCCCGCTCATGTGTGCTTCTTCTTCTAAGTCTCCACCACCTCGCTCTGATACCACTGATGGTTTTAGAGCCTTTTCTTCTTTAGATAAAAGAATATCAATCAAAGATTACGTGATCTTCTTATGCAAATAATCTGTGACTAAGGCTCAAATGAACTCAGATAAATAACTATAGAAATAAGAAGCCAGATACATCCGAATTGACTGCTCATGACACATGACTGAGGCTCATCCCTACAGGGCTTTTTGCCAATACAAAAAAAGAAAAAACCGACTCTACTACAGACCTACAATGAGTAGTACAGACTCAGCCACAAGGGCTTTGACAAAAGGAGCGAGATCGACGTCTTCATCAGCTATATAGTGAGAGCCACCAAGCTTTGATCACCGCCAAATGCCTCGTGGAGATAACCAAGTGTTGTAGACCTCCAAGAGCCACCATGCAGAGAAGCTACCAGATCTGCCAACAATGTTCCACCAATAGTAGAGAGCCAAGTGGCCTCTACGTAATACCATGCAATGACCATCTCTAATATGGTCCAATCAAAACTGCCAAATAGATCACGTGTTCTCCTAGGAGGTCGCATCTAACATGCCCTCCTTCAACCAAAATGGGAGAACACTCACAAAATTATGGACATCATAGTCCAGAAGAAACATAGGCATCACAACCTATCAAAAACTCTGTCTAACATCAGAGTTAGACACTGGCATCAAAGCCAGATTACTCGAACATAAACAACTAGCATGGCTTTAGAAAGCCCATGATCAGACTTGTCGTAGGAGATAAAACCTGCCATTTCTTTGTGATGTGGTCGTTCTTCAGTTGTGCAAGTATTCTCTTACCCTTGCTTCGCCTCCTCATCTCTTTGCTTTTTGTTACAGAATCTCTCTATGTGCCCCGATTTTCAACAGTAGTAGCATGCGCGCATCCCTTTAGTCATATTTCTTTTATTTCTTGCAGTATAGGCAGTATTATCAATGGGAAAGAGGCTCTCCTCCCACTTTTCTTCGCTCATAAGTAGACCAACACAGTCAATATAATCAGCTTCATCATCTAATCTGAGAATACATGCTGTCTCGTTGAACCTGGAAGGAAGACTCTTCAGAAGTATTGCTTTCTGATCCTCATCATCAACTTTAGAGCCAAGATCTGAAAGTTGTTTCAGTAAGGCTTGCATGTGATTTAAAAACGTTGCCAATTCTTCATTATCATCCATTCGAAGATCATACAATTGTTGCTTCAGATTTGCTTTTGAGTGTCGCATCTTGACTCCAAACAGTGCTTCAAGGATCGCCCAATTTGCAGCTGCCGGCTTTGTAACCTACGGATGATGAAAGTACTCTTCCCCTAGAGCACGTCCCATCATACCGATCACTCTGTCGTTGTTTTTCTTCCACAAATGTTTCTCTGCTTCACTGGTTGTTGGCTCCTTTTCTGATCCAGCTACAATTTCCCATAATCCCTTTTGCATGAACCATAGTTTAGCCGATAATTGCCAGCTTATGAAGTTTCTACCACTGAACCTGACAAGCGACGCCTCTGCCTTCTTTGTTGAATCCATGCTTTCAAGCTAGCATGCACAATCAGATTCTTCTAGCAATAGTTGAGAGCACATAGTAGCTAAAACTTTCGAAGAGAATCTTGAATGTCGATTAATTCTACTCCTCGGTTTCTTCGTCTTCCACACCAACACTCATCCGTTGATCTCTAGACTGCCTAAGCTTAATCTTCTATCCCCGCTCATGTGTGCTTCTTCTTCTAAGTCCCCACCACCTCGATCTGATACCACTGATGCTTTTGTGGGGGTTAAAGGTCACTGTGCCTTTACCCCGGTTATGTACAATACTCAAACACATATATAAATGAATGAAAAAGAGGATTAGGGTGGTTCTGTACCCACCAAAACTTGTGTGGCTCTCTGTTTCTCTCTCTCCCTCTTCCGTTCTTGCTTCCGTTGAGAGCACTCTCAACTGGTATCAGAGCCCGGGTGATCTAGCTGAGCGTGCGTGAATGCTTGGAAGCTCAGCAGCTTTGTGGGCAGAAGGAGAAGCTTTGTGGGAAGCTTTGTGGGTGACTTTACTTGCATCCGAGTGTGCAGAGACCTTGGAGAAACCTTTGGAAAAGTCATTTTGGTTTTGCGAAGTGGTTTTGAGAGCCTGTTAAGTGTTGTCAAAGAAAAAGTCGTTTTTTGAGCTTTTCCCTGTTTCGTTCGATGACAGAGACTCTGTATTGACTTGTAGAGGCAACTATTGCTTGCTTTTGGTGTCCACTTCACTTCAGGAGCTCGGAAACACCTTCATTCTTGAATCTGGGATCATTTCATTGGATTTCTGACTCACTGTGTCAGTTTCTGCGTTTTTCTGCTCGGGTGTTGGAACTCAAGTTTGGAGCAACCATTTGCAGATCTGTCAGTTCCGGTGGACTCAGGAGGTCCTAAAACTTCTATCATTCGCACTCCGGTGGAGTTTACAAACAGATCTGTTTCCAAAAACGTTTTTCAGTCTGTGTGTTGGACCCAGTGATTGAGACCACGGTTTTCGTGCGTTCCAGACGCCCAAAAACCCCTACTTGTCAATTCTTGCACGATTCGGTGGAGTATTTTCAGAGTTATAGATCTCTGTGTATTCGATTTCATCTCTCTGTTATGCATTTTTCATTCTAAGGTTTTGAAACCTTAGATTTATGCCACATGGCAGTGGATAAGCGTTGACTCCCATTTCTTACTCATCAGTCGGGATTTTGGAGTTCCAGCAGAAGAGAGATATTTGCAGATTTTCTTGTTGAGTCCGATTATGCAATGGCGTCCATGTTTTGAGGCATCTCAGGTTCTATTTTCAGTAGTGGTCATTACCGTGGGACCATGATTTCTTGAGCATACCTTATGCAGATCACTCTGGTTGCAGTTTGAGCAGTGTGCGCTCATTCGTGGTGTGCATTGGGTTGCAGTGGATGATTTATAGGCCATTTGGATGCATTGCGGTCCTTATTGGATGCGCTGATAGGCCCAAATTTCCTTGTGGGATGCTATTTTTTATGGACGCTTTGCACATGGATGCTATTTTATGCTGAGGGACAGCTTTGACACATTGCAGGTGATGCACTGATAGTGCTATGCTCTCTTGGATGAGATATTATTGATGCATATGCCAGTGGACGGTGTTTATGCTCGAGTCATTTGGCACTTATTGGCATTTTGGATTACCATTGCAGTTGGCATTTTCTTTTGGGCCAGATTTGCTCATATGGATGCACAGTATATGCACACGAGTCAGATGCATCTTTTGATGCTTTGAGCTTTGAGTTTTGGTGATATTTCAGTCTATTGTGGCATACACATTTCGGTGCGCTTGGGATTTGGTGTGATTCTCTCTTACAGGCACTAGCATTTGGGATTTTGCTTTATTTGCATCATGGCATCCTCTTCCATGTTTGAAAAGGAGTTTTTCAACATTAAAAAGTTTGATGGGACAAACTTTTCTTTGTGGAAAGAACAGATAAGGGATGTGCTTATTCAAAAGAAGCAGATTAAACCCTTGGCAGGGATTGAAGCTAAGCCTGCAAATATGTCTGAGGATGATTGGAATGAGTTGGATGCATTAGCAAAGTCTACTATTAGACTTCACCTTGCAGAATCAGTTTCTTTCACAGTAGTAAATGAGCAGACTATGGAAGATTTGTGGAAGAAACTGTGTGCCACTTATGAAAAGGAAACCGTCTCTAATAAAGTTTACCTCATGAAGAGGTTGTTTGAGCTGCAGATGAAGGAAGGGGTCTCCATTGCTTCTCACTTGAATGAATTCAATATTATTTTCAGCCAGCTTCAGGCTCAGAAGATGAATTTTGATGCGGAGACTAAGGCAATATTTCTCTTATGTTCATTGCCATCCTCATGGGATACCTTCCGTACAACTGTCAGTAACTCTACACCTGGTGGAGTACTGAAATTTGATGATGTTGTGGGTAGCTTGTTGGCCGAGGAGATTAGACGGAAGTCTATGGACGGCAACAAGCAAGATGCAGCCTTAAATGTGCAAAGGGGCAAATCACAGTTCAGGGGGAAGTCCCAAGAAAGAGGGAAGTCTCGTAGCAAATCCAGGGCACGGAACATTGAGTGTTACCACTGTGGCAAGAAGGGCCATATGAAAAAGGATTGCTACAAGCTGAAAAGAGAGAAAAAGGATAAGAAAAAGAATGCAAATTGGGGTGCAAATCAAAAGGAAGAGAGTCCAAGGGAGGACAAAGGAAAAGTGAAGATCGAGGAGATCAATGCAGTCACACATGATAGTGACAATGACGTTCTCTTCATGTCTAGTTTATCTGCAGAGTTGCTTACCACTTCAGATGATGCATATTCCCAGGATTGGATTTTGGATTCTGGTGCTTCATTCCATGTTACTCCCCATAGGGAATGGTTCTCCACTTATGACAGTGGAAAGACAGGTTGTGTGCATCTTGGAAATGACTATGCATGTGACATAGTGGGAGTAGGTGACATAAAGTTTTCTTTTGCAAATGGGTCTGCATTTGTTTTGAAACATGTGAGACATGTGCCTAAGCTGACCAAGAGTCTTATTTCAATGGGTCAGCTAGATGATGCTGGTTTTCACACCACTTTTGGCTTTCAAAGTTGGAAAATTCAGAAGGGCTCTATGATTTTGGCCAGGGGTGCCAAGTGTGGGACTTTGTATCCCTTACATGTATCAGGGGTCTTTGATCATGTTGTTGCAATAACCGAGCAACCAAGTACTTCTTTGTGGCATTGCAGGTTGGGGCACATGAGCCAGAATGGAATGAAACTCTTATGTCGTTTGGGTTATGTACCACATTTGAGTTTCTCTGATTATGAATTTTGTGAGCACTGTCTCTATGGGAAGAAAACTAAATCAGCCCATAAAAGAAGGGGAAAGAAAGAGTCTCGAAAGCTTGATTTGGTGCACTCAGATGTATGTGGTCCCATGCCTACACGATCATTAGGCGGGGCTGAATACTATGTGACATTCATTGATGATGCAACTAGGAAAGTGTGGGCTTATGCTATAGCTCGAAAGAGTGATGTGTTCCAGGTATTTCAGAAATGGCTGGCCTTGGTTGAGAATCAGTCAAGTAGAACGCTTAAATGCCTACGGACTGACAATGGTGGAGAGTATCTCTCTCATGACTTTCAGCATTTCTGTGATACACGTGGGATTAAGAGGGAGCTCACATCCCCTCGTACTCCAGAGCAAAATCCAGTTGCAGAAAAGATGAACCGTACCATTCAAGAAAGGTTGCAATGCATGCTTTCCAATGCAAGTCTTTCTGGTGGTTTTTGGGTTGAGGCAATGAAGATTGCAGTGCATGTGATCAATAGATCACCTAGTAAGAGTTTGGATGGTGGTATTCCTGAAGAGGCATGGAGTGGCAAGAAGCCCTCTTACTCTCATTTGCGTATATTTGGGTGTGAGGCATATGCACATGTGCCAAAAGAGCTTCGAAAGAAGCTAGATCCTAAGTCTAGGAAATGCATCTTTTTGGGTTATGGTGAAAGTGGAGAGATGGGCTATCGTCTCTGGGATCCAGAAGCAAAGAAGATCATACGCAGCCATGATGTAGTCTTCAATGAGAAGAAGATGCATAAGGCACCCATGAGGGATGTGGAAATGAGGAGAATCACTTTCTAGGATGTGAATCCACCTGCATATGTTGATAGACAGCAAGCTGTCCATGCACCAAATGTGCAAGAAATGGTACCACCAAGTACTCCCACAGGTATACAATCAAGGGTAGATGATGGATCATCTATTGGTGGAAATGATGAGCCAAATGTGGCCGATATGCAGGTGGGACAGCAAGCTAAAATGCCCTTGAGAAGATCATCTAGAGTGTCTAGACCGCCTGATAGGTTTGTTCCAGGGGTAGACTATGTGATGCTTACTGATTGCGGGGAGCCTTCTTGCTACAGAGAGGCTATGATGCGCAAGGATCAATGCAAGTGGGAGTATGCTATGCAATCAGAGATGAGTTCACTTATGAAGAATAAAACTTGGGACTTGGTTTCTTTGCCACATGGAAAGAAAGCATTGCCATGTAAATGGGTCTACAAGATGAAGGTCACAGGTGATGATGTGCCTAGGTACAAGGCCTGTTTGTTCGCTAAAGGGTTCAAGCAAGAGAAGGGTGTGGACTTTGATGAGATATTCTCTCTGGTTGTGAAGATGACCACACTTAGATGCATGCTTGGACTAGTGGCATCAGAGGATATGGAGCTTATGCAGATGGATGTCAAGACAGCTTTCTTGCATGGGGATTTGCATGAGGAAATTTACATGGTGCAGTCGGAAGGCTTTGAAGAAAAGGGCAAAGAGAATTTAGTTTGTAAGCTGAAGAAGAGTCTCTATGGTCTTAAGCAAGCACCTAGAGAATGGTATCAAAAGTTTGATGCTTTCATTCGGTCCCAGGGTTTTAGAAGGAGTGAAATTGATCACTGCCTCTACACTAAAAGGGCTAAGGATAATAGCCTAATAATCCTAGCACTATATGTGGATGATATGCTATTGGCTAGCAAGAATGCTTATGAGCTAGATGCATTAAAGGCCAAGTTGCATGAGGCCTTTGATATGAAGGATTTGGGACTTGCAGATCATATTCTTGGTATGCGCATCACGCGTGATCGCAGTAGGAAACTCCTTTGGCTTTCACAGAAGGAGTATGTTACAAAAGTATTGCAGCGTTTCAATATGGAGGGGGGGAAGGCAGTGAGTACTCCATTGACTCCATATGTGAAACTGAGTCATACAGATAGTCCCAAATCAGATGAGGAGAGGGCCAAGATGGCCAAGGTTCCTTATGCATCAGCGGTTGGGAGTCTTATGTATGCTATGATAGCTACTAGACCAGACATTGCATTTGCAGTGGGAGTTGTTAGCCGGTATATGGCTAATCTAGGAAAGAGGCATTGGGAGGCAGTTAAGTGCATCATGAGGTACATGAAGGGTCCCAAGGAGATGTGCATCTGCTTTGGTAAAGAAGACATGCGTGTACTTGGATACACAGATTCAAACTATGCAGGGCATGTGGATAGTAGGAGATCCACTTCTGGTTATGTGTTCACCTTTGCAGGTGGTGCAGTGTCGTGGATGTCTCGCACACAGAAGTGCGTTGCTTTGTCTACCACAGAGGCTGAGTATGTTGCAACCACAGAGGGTTGCAAGGAGGCTATATGGCTTGGTCAGCTAGTGGGAGATTTGGGGATTCATACAGGTGTACCGACATTGCATAGTGATTCCATGAGTGCTATTCAGCTAGCACAGAATCCAGTCTTTCATGCAAAGACCAAACACATTGAGGTCAAGTACCACTTCATCAGGGAGGTACTTGAGGACAAGCGCATAGAGCTTGTCAAGGTTCATACAGATGATAACCCTGTAGATATGTTGACGAAGAGTCTACCTAGTCAGCGGTTTGAGTATTGTCGTGTATTGATGGGCATTGGATAGTATGCTCACTGGTTGTTCTCCCTTAAAGGCACATTGTCCTTTAAGTGGGAGGTTGTGGGGGTTAAAGTTCACTGTGCCTTTACCCCGGTTATGTACAATACTCAAACACATATATAAATGAATGAAAAAGAAGATTAGGGTGGTTCTGCACCCACCAAAACTTGTGTGGCTCTCTGTTTCTCTCTCTCCCTCTTCCGTTCTTGCTTCCGTTGAGAGCACTCTCAGCTTTTAGAGCCTTTTCTTCTTTAGATGAAAGAATATCAATCAAAGATTACATGATCTTCTTATGCAAATAATCTATGACTAAGGCTCAAATGAACTCATATAAATAACTATAGAAATAGGAAGCCAGATACATCTGAATTGACTGCTCATGACAGAGGACTGAGGCTCATCTTTACGTGGCTTTTTGCCAGTACAAAAAAAGAAGGAATCGACTCTACTATAGACCTACAATGAGTAGTACAGACTCAGCCATAAGGGCTTGGACAAAAGGAGGGAGATCGACGTCTTCATCAGCTATATAGTGAGAGCCATCGAGCTCTGATCAGTGCTAGATGCCTCATGGAGATAACCAAGTGTCGTAGACCTCCAAGAGCCACCATGCAGAGAAGCTACCAAATCTGCAAGCAACATTCCACCAATAGTAGAGAGCCAAGTGGCCTCTATGTAATACCATGCAATGACCATCTAATATGTTCTCCTAGGAGGTCGCATCTAACATATCTCTCTCTCTCTCTCTCTCTCTCTCTCTCTCTCTCTCTCTCTCTCTCTCTTTCTATCTATCTATCTTCTCTCCATAACTCTCTCTCTCTCTCTCTCTCTCTCTCTCTCTCTCTCCCCTCCTAAATCTCCATCTCTCTCTCTCTCTCTCTCTCTCTCTCTCTCTCTCTCTCTCTCTCCCCCTCTCCCTCTCCCTTCCTAAATCTCCATCTCTCTCTCTCTCTCTCTCTCTCTCTCTCTCTCTCTCTCTCTCTCTCTCTCCCTCTCTCTCTCTCCCCTCCTAAATCTCCATCTCTTTATATATCTCTCTCTCTCCTAACTCTTTCTCTCTCCCTACCCCCCCCCCCTCTCTCTCTCTCTCTCTCTCTCTCTCTCTCTCATCACAAACTTCTCAAGATTTGCTATCACCTTTGTTAACCTTTCCAAATTTTTATTTACTCTCATTTTCCATAGTTCATATTAATCGTTTTCCCTCTATGATCTTAAAACTTCTTTACATTTTTCTTGTTGGATGGTAGCAGGTTTGTAGACTCTCTTCTTCAATAAAAGTGATGCTTGCCAGGACTTCTACAAGCTCAAAATTTTTTTGGTAAAAACATTTTGTCCTTTCTTATCAAATCTCTTATGTACTTTTTATAACATTTAGTAGGTGTTTTACCCACTTACTCAAACTCTTAACTCTATAAAAGTATCTCTCTTTTCCTTTGTCCTCTCTCTTTCATCATTTCACTATGCAAAAGGGGTGTTTGTCTTGTCTTCCACACACATGTCCTTTCCCCTGCAACTCTGGATGGTTGCACATAGTACACTTAAGTCATTAAGGCCTGTTTTTGGCTTCTTGACTCCTTTCATCAAACTTGTTTTACCTATATTTTACATTAATTATGTTACTTATCCTCTTCTTGTCTTTTCAGAAGTACTCCTGGGATGCTACACTCCAGTCCAAGTCTCTCAAAAGCCCACTCCCGACTCTTTCTCCTACCTCCCAAGCGGTACTCTCATGTTTCCAGCAACCTGAGTTCTTTTCATTCATTAGAACTCACAATCTCAAAGCCCTTTGAAAAACTCACCGCTACTCATTAAAACTCTCTCCTTTAATGATTGGATCAAACTTCTTAAATTCTCGTGTAGTGAAAGTGCTAGCACCCTCGCTAGACTTGAAAGAGTTTGCCTCAAACCGTGTCGATATTAATCTCAATGATACTAGTACCTTGATCGAGTATCATACTATCATCCATGGTCTCGCCAATGACATCGTTGTTCTCAATGGTGCCTTTCCCCTCCCCATCCCTACTAGTTTATCCCCTTCCAATACTAGTGTTCACAGTTTTATTAACCTTGATCTTTTATCCCCTAAAGACAAGGCTTCCTTCGAAACCCTTTCCCAGTCTCTCTCACAATTGCCTAAGCCTCTTGACAATAGAGAACTCAAGAATTATGCTTCATGTGTGCCCCTTCTTCCTCCCAAACACATCGAAATGAAAGTTCCTTCTATTGATCATAAGATTTGGTGTCTTGATAACCTCATCTCTTGAGCACCCTTTTCCATTCATTCCCTTATAGCCTCTCGTCAAAAGAGGTTGATCAATGCAAGGAAGATGCCTATCAAGAGCGTCAACATCTTAACTCAAACTATTTCTTTAAAACCCACTTTGTCCTAAACTCTATCGACCATTCTAAATGTGTTCTTTTGCTCAAAAGGTGCTAATCGTAATGATGCTAGCTCTTCAAATAAAGATGACAATTATTATGTCAAGAATTGTTGGAACGTCTTTAGGCCATATATAAAGTGTACCTCCCTCATTAAAAAGACGAACATGTCTTGCAAGACCTCTATCATCTGGTTTGATCATGTTGTCTCGTACATACTCAACCATCTAGATATTTTCTTCCCGATTGGTTCCCCGCAAGCCAAACTCTTTGCCTTCTTAATCTAGATGTCACAATTACCTAAAGAGGTCATCTTCTCCCTTGTCATATTTTATCACTTTAGGATCCTGCTCCTTGAAACATCAAAGCCCCTCCCCTCCTCAGTTGACGACTGCCTTCCCTTCCTCCTTCCTCAACCTCCCAGGTCTCTCTTTAGCCCTCAACATTGTTTTCCTTTCCTCTACTTCTAAACTCACCCTCTCTCCACCCCAAAAAAGACATAGCTCCCCCCCAAAATACACCCCTAAATTCCCAAAAAGTATCCCTTCTTCTCGGCTCAGTAATCCCTCACTCACCTCTCATGTAAAAGATTCCCAACTGGACTCCTTCGCCACCTTCACTCCCAAAAGAAAAGCACCAGAGAATGATGCTACCTCACACTACTCCATCGACTGGGATAAAGACTAATCATCTCAGGCTTGTTGGCTTTTGCAGATCACTCCCTCCGATGCTCCCAAGGTACGTACCACCAAAATACTCAATAACATGTTATTTCTTTTCAATCAATTCCAAAGGAGAAAAGTTTGAAGTACTTTCATGTTCTTTATTCACTCAAACTCACCTTCTTAGGTAAATCCTTTAACTTCACCTAACACACACACACACGTGCACACACACACACACACACTCCTTTCTTCCTTTTTTCCATGCAACTTACATTCTTTCCTTATTACCCCTTTGGTAAAACTTTTTTAACTACCTCCCCTCTCTCCAAATGAAACTTCCTCCCACACTCTCTACTCATCCCCTCTCTTTCTTCTAATTTCCCTCACACCCTTTCTCAACTTCCCCCCCCTTTTTTTCCTAATCTAAAACCTATTTTAAATAAAAATATTGTCTCCTAATATTTTCCTTATTTTTTAAAATTTTCTAAAATCTTCCTAAATTTTCCCTATTATTTTTTCTCCCTATTTTGTCTAATTTCATTTTTTAAATATATTTCTCTATGTTTCCCAACTAAGTTAAAATATGGTTCTTATCTTTTTTCTTGTTGGATGGTGGCAGGTATGCGGACTCACCTCTTCAATAAAAGTGATGCTTGTGACGACTTATCAAAGCAAAACTTGTCTGTACAATCATGCATTCTATAAGTCTTTTGTAAATTGTGCTCCTCTTGGTTTTTGTAATGTCTCATAGCAGTTTTCTATTTTGTTTCTATTGCCAAAATTGTCTTCATTTCACTATGAAACGGAGTTTTGTCGAGTCTTCACACACACAGTCATGTTTCCCCTGCAACTCTGGATGGTTGCACATAGTACATTTAAGTCATTATGGCTCTTTGCCTCGTGACTCACTTCATTGTTCACTAGAGCAACACTTCCTCTCTCAGTAACCATTTGAGTTTCACATCTTCAATCACTTGTATCCCAAACACTTCTCAAAATAGACCGCTACCCTTTTTCCTTCCCTTCCTTCTTTCCTTTCCCTTCCCTGGCATTACTATCATCTAAAGCTTCACTTTGTGACCTTTGCTTTTACACTTGAAACCCTCAAACACTTGTATCCCAAAAACTTCTCAAAATAGACCGCTTCCACCCTTTTTCCTTCCCTTCCTTCTTTCCTTTCCCTTCCCTAGCATTACTATCATCTAAAGCTTCACTTTGTGACCTTTGCTTTTACTCTTGAAACCCTCACTTAAACCTTTCCCTTCCCCCTCACTTCTCTCTCTCTATCAATCCTTAAATTGGACTTATATATACTTCTGTCTCTTTTGGGTAGATAGTAGGTCATCACACCAATTGTCTCACCTAGTGTGGTGTACCCTACTAGGGCAAAGGTGGGCACATGCATGCACACACATGCACGCACACACACACATACACACACACACATGCGCCACACTATCCTTTTCTTCCTTTTTTCCATGCAACTTACATTCTTTCCCTAGTTACCCCTTTGGTAAAACTTTTTAAACTACCTCTCCCCTCTCTCTCTCTTCAAATCAAACTTCCTCCCACACTCTCTACTCTTCCCCTCTCTTTCTTCTAATTTCCCTCACACCCTTTCTCAACTTCCCTCCCCCCTTTTTTTCCTAACCTAAAACCTATTTTTAAATAAAAATATTTTTTCTCCTAATATTTTTCTATTTTTTTCTAAAATCTTCCTAAAATTTTGCTATTATTTTTTCTCTCTATTTTGTCTAATTTCCTTTTTTAAATATATTTCTCTATGTTTCCTCTATGTGTGTGTGTGTGTGTGTGTGTGTGTGTGTGTGTGTGTGTGTGTGTGAAACTTCCCCTTAGTTCTTCCAATTTCCCTATTTTCTTCTCTCGCTAATCATTCCTCTTTTTTTTTCCTAAATTCCCTAAGTTTAACTCTCTCAAACTTCTCCTATCCCTTTTTTCCCTCTCTCTTTTTTATTTTTTCCTAAGTTTTTGTTGGTTCTTTCCCATGGCTTCCGTAGGAAGAGCAGGGTATTCTCAGTATATGCAGGGTTCCAAGGCTTTTTGTCACCTACAGATATATCGGGGTTATCATTTGTAGTATACATGTAACTTAGGACCTCGAGTCGTATTTCGGTGAGAGATGTAGTCTTAAGTGTGGTAAGAAAACATAGTGCATGCATGTGTAAAAGGAACGTGTATCATCATGGTTGAGGTAATGAAGGCTTTCATCTTCATTGGGGGTTGCAGGGTTTAGGAGTTTAAGGGCTAGAAGGAGGTTCCAAGGTTTAGAGAGAGGTTAGAAGGAGGTTCTAAGGTTTAGAGAGAGGTTCCAGGGTTTAGAAGAGGTTTCAGGGTTAGAAGGAGGTCCAAGGTTTAGAAGGAGGTTCCAAGATTTAGAGAGAGGTTCTAGAGTTTAGAAGGAGGTTTCAGAGTTTAGAAGAGGTTCCAAGGTTCAGGGTAGAGTACATGGTGGAGAACTCGTCTCCCTTGTAGATCATGGAGGTTAAGGGTTGAGGAACTAAGAGTTTAGGGGGAGCATAGATGTGTGAGAGGAAGAAGGTGTAAGAGCATGGGGGAAACGAGGGAGAGAAGGAGGGAGGAAGAGAAGGAGGGAGGAGGAGGAGGAGAGGAGGAGGAGGAGGAGGAGGAGAGAGGAGGAGGAGGAGAAGGGAGGAGGAGGGAGGAGGAGGAGGAGAGGATGGGTTGCAAGGTTGGAGGAGAGGGGAGGAGGAGTTGCAAGGTTAGGACATGCTTTTGGACGTGGAGTGCAAGGTAGCATGGACACTTGAGACAATTGCTTGGAATACCAAAGTAGAACTCAACACAATGCCACAAAGAGTGTGGGCTTCATTCCATTACGTGTAGCTTAGGACCTCAAGTCGTATTCTGGTGAGAGACGTAGGCTTAAGTGTAGTAAGCAAACATAGTGCATGCATGTGTAAAAGGAACGTGTATCATCATGGTTGAGGTAATGAAGGTTTTTGTCTTCATTACGGGTTGCAGGGTTTAGGAGGAGTTTAAGGGTTAGAAGGAGGTTCCAAGGTTTAAAGAGACGTTCCAGGGTTTAGAAGAGGTTCCAGGGTTAGAAGGAGGTTCCAAGGTTTAGAAGGAGGTTCCAAGGTTTAGGGAGAGGTTTTAGAGTTTAGAAGGAGGTTCCAGAGTTTAGGAGAGGTTCCAAGGTTCAGGGTAGAGTACATGGTGGAGAACTCATCTCCCTTATAGATCATGGAGGTTAAGGGTTGAGGAACTAAGGGTTTAGGGGGAGCATAGGAGTGGGAGAGGAAGAAGGTGTAAGAGCATGGGGAAAAGGAGGGAGAGGAGGGAGGAGGAGGAGGGAGGAGGAGGGAGAAGGAGGGAGGAGGAGGAGGAGAGGAGGAGGAGGAGGAGGAGGAGGGAGGAGGAGGAGGAGGAGAGAGCAGGAGGAGGAGAAGGGAGGAGGGAGGAGGAGGAGAGGATGGGTTGCAAGGTTGGAGGAGAGGGGAGGAGGAGTTGCAAGGTTAGGACATGCTTTTGGACGTAGCATGGACACTTGAGACAATTGCTTGGAATACCAAAGTAGAACTCAACACAATGCCCCAAAGAGTCTGGGCTTCATTCCATTATGGGGTATTTATACAAGTTGGAGAGCTTCTCTCTCTACATGTAGGAATTGTAAGACATTCTCTCTCTACATGTAGAACTTGCATATAGAAGTTGCATGTAGGAGTTCCATGTAGAACTTGCATGTTGCATGTTGCATGTAGGAGTTGCATGTAGAACTCGCATGTAGAACATGCATGTAGGAATCACATGTAGGAATTGCATGTAGAACTCGCATGTAGGAGTTGCATGTAGAACTTGCATGTAGAAGTTGCATGTAGGACTTGCATGTAGAACTCGCATGTAGGAGTTGCATGTAGAACTCGCATATAAGAGTTGCATGTAGGAATCGTATGTAGAACTTGTACGTAGAACATGCAAGTTGGATTTCTAAGAGGGATTATTTCTAGCCTTATGTAAGTACAAGCGGAGCTTTGCCGCTACTCTACACACACATTCTGTACTACCTAAGTCCATGTTGGCACAGAGACAACATACTCCCGGATCCATTTGATTACCCATCCTCAGGTTATGGCTTATTGCGAGCACGTACCTGGCCATGCCTTTAGTGCTGTGGAACTTGTGTCGTGCCAATTGATCCTGTTGTAAAGCCTTGGCACCATACAATTTTTGCTCAATTTCCAGGTAGCCTGTATCCACCATTTGTTCGAACAGAGATATGTGGCGTGCTTCTAAGAAGATCACTCTTTGATAGAGTCGGCTTGTAATCTGAGCATCGACCCATTCATTGGAATTGAAACTGAGTGGAGTCAAATGGGTATCGAGGTAACATGGGACCTCCAGAATGAATTCCAATGTTTTACAGAATATAGCACTTAGGCGAGGAAGCGATCAATGTTTTCGCGCATTATTTGCTCATGAGGGTAGGATTAGCAAGGGAGGGTAAGAAGACGTAAGTTTGTGACTATTGGGTTAGTTGAAAATGGTGAGAGGCATGAGCAAAGAGACAATGGAGTGAATAGATGTTAGGATAGAGCTCGGGGAAGGTTAAGAGGGTGGTAGCAGCAAGGGTAAGTGAGGTTATGAGGTTGGCAGAGAGAGTGGTTAGATATGGGAAGTTGGATGTGAGATAGGCCCTGTCATCTTCCAACACTTTTTTTTGCTGGTGCGATGGGATCATCAACTACATGGGTGGGATGTCGGTTATGTCGTGTCTTGCAAATAATAGTGATGGCCTTTGTAGCAATGGCAACAAACCAACAATAACCCTAAGGGGAGTACTACCCATGGGGCATACATATGCAATGAAAGCATTCGTCCTGAGTGCTATAAACCCGACATGTGTAGACAAGCAGAAGATATTTTTCTCATCTTCAGACAAGTCTTGGCAAATTATGCGCAAAGTTTTGGTCCCTATGGAATGTTCCCATTTGAGTTTTGGATGAGCAGATATGATCTTGATTTGGAGTTGCTTCCATTGGATAAGCATGCGTGCGTTGAGGTGATCTTCCACTTGTAGAGCAGCCACAAGCTCTTGGTACACCACCGTTGTGCATTGTAGTGGGGCTTCACTGGTGTTGTCTTCCAATGCCTCATTGTTGTGTACTAGCAATTGGAGTTCAAGCTTGGAGATGATTATCTTTTGGGAGTGCATCTCATTTATTTTTTCTTTGTATTTCTGGTAAATGGTTGTATATGCCTCCTTAAGCTTTCTCATTTGCAAGGTGACATTTGCCTGTTGAGGAATGTCTTCAGTGGTATTGGATCATTGGTCCAAGACTTGTGCTTGTGAAGTGCTAGCCTCTTGAGCGGTAGCAAGTTGGTCCTTTAAGATTATGCATTCCCTCGTAAGCTCGTCAATGCTGAAGGCACGCATTGCCAAAGATTGTTTCATGTCTTCAAGCTTGTCTTTGCAATCCTGGAGCTCTTCTTCTTTGTGAATTAGAGTGAGTCGAGCTTGTGCCACTACCTCCGTCTGCTGAGCATGTGTGGATGTCAAGGAGTTATAGTAGGTCTGTAGGATTGCCATTGCTTGTACTGCTGCTGTCAGCTGTGTTTCACTTTGGTGGAGGTTGGAGGTCACATCCCTCACTGCCTTCTCTTGAGCTTGGAGAGCTTGGTTCATGCGCACTTCTTCTACCTCCACCCGAAGTGCCTTGAGCTCTATGGCGATTGGTCTTCGATTTCTATTGCAGTCTGTCTGTCCAATTCTCTTGCATCTTGTTCCTTGGCCAAGCTAGTGAATAGTTCTGACATTTGGATCATTTGGCTTGATGTTGGAGAGTGACAGACGGTGATGAGGACTGGCGATACTGCTGATACAAGTGGTGCCCATGTAGCCATCCTGATGATTCTATAGTACTTGGGGGAGGTTGTTCCAATGGTATTTCAGTCCCTTGTGTACAATAGTCATACTGTTGATCAAGCACTAGCTCCCCTTGTGGCTCATCGACTAGCATGGCGTCGATGGGTGGTTCTAGTGATGATGTAGCCTCAGGCTTTAGTGCCGATCTTTCCTCAGGCTCTGGTTGCTGTTGTTGTTGGAGATATATATTGGTTGCAATTGTGCACCGAGTTGTAGCATCTCATGGAGCAATTCCTCAATCTCGACCTCTAGAATAGGTATTTCTTCTAAGACATCTGCACTTGTCAATGTGATAGTCGGAGAAGTTGATGACGGCTCCCATACTGGTGAGAAGGGTATGTCCAACTCCTCAATTGGTTTTGGTGACTGGGGTACAGTCATTTCTCTTTCTTGTAGCTCTTTTTTGATGATTATAGCCAATAAGTGTGGAATTTTACATTTTTGGCTTGATGAACCATCTAGTTTCTTTGTAAAGAAGATGACTAAGTGTTGTATGCAGTCTTGCTTTAGCTTCCTACTCAGCAAAATAAATGTGCGGAGTGGAAGGGATTAGAAAGCCCTTTGAATGACTATACTATTGAGGATACTGTTTAGTGGGCTCTGATGTACAGTGATTGTACCGTACTTGACCACCTGTGCATTGCTGGAGTGGTAAGAATAGAGAAAGTCCCTGATGTATGTGGTCATTGTAGGACTGTCCTCCAAGGATTTTAGGCTCTCATGCAAACTGCCTAGACCCCTTTGCTCTAAGTCAGATGTTGCTTCTTAGGAAAGAGCATAAGTCAATGTAGGTGGCCAAACAAGTTCCAGTGACTAGGCCCCATCAATGGTTGTGTGGTCGGTAGTGACTGGGGTGGCATTTGTTCTTCTTGGTCATGCATTGAATCCTCTTCAGAGCTATCGCTCTAGACCACAAAGGCCTGTGGTCGCCGTGGTGCGAACTATGGAGGGGGTCTCCTGATTGAGGTGGTGAGCTCTTTCTGTGCATCCTCTTTAGTGGCGGCATCTTTTCTAAACCTGCATCCATGTGCATGTGGTGTACCATTGATCATTAGATTGGTTGGCATGCAGGTATGACCTTTCTGTGTGTTTGAAAGAGATCTTATTTTTATACATGCTTTGAGAGTGTGGAATGAAAGTGTGTGGCATAATTATTCATGCAATCATCTATGTGTCTAAGCCAAAGCATGTGAGTGCACGTGACCTAGTAGCTAGGTAGGGACTAACTATATGCTTTTTTTATTGCTGGGATTTCATAGGGCAGCTAGAACTCAGGCATCACTTTTGAGCCCTAGGTTAAAATCGATTGATGCTACCTATATGTGCAAAGACGTACATATGCAAGTGAGTGCTCGTGATACAATCTAATCCTAACTAAGGAAGACTTGGTTTCCCAAATCTTCATTTTTGTCAGGGATGGCTTGCGTGTTGAAGTAGTAGCACTTTAGTTGGCTCCCATTTGTTGTTGTGTTGAATTGGACTCCATCCAATGTTTCTAGCAGCACAGCTCCGATGGGATTCATCTTTCTTACTTGGTAGGATCCTTGACCTAGATACTTCAGTTTCCCATTGTGTACTTTGGCATTGTATAATAGGACCAAGTCACCTTCCTTGATGTCTTTAGCTTTAAGATTTCTGTCAAACCATGCCTTTCTTCTGCGTTTTTCTGTTGTCATGGCATGGTAGGCAACTAGTCTTGTTTTTGTATGCTTCTCCAGCTGATAGAGTCTTTCTTTCAAGGATTCATGGTCTCCCATACGTTCCTGTACTGCTATGCGTAGGCTTGGTATTACAAATTCTAGTGGGACCACAGCTTCAAGGCCGTACACCAATTGAAAAGGTGTGCTCCCTATACTGACCTTGAGTGTGGTTCTGTATGTCCATAAGGCTGCATTCAGTTTCTCTACCTAATCAGAACACTATGGTTTTACTACCTTGGTGAGGATAATGCATATTATTTTGTTGGTGGATTCAGCCTGTCCATTCCCTTGGGGGTAGTAGGGTGTGCTTTTTCTATGGATTACCATAAAGCCAGACAAAAGTTCTTGGATTACCTCATTCACAAAATGTGTGCCTCTATCTGACACAATTTCAATGGGGCATCCGAATCGGGTGATCACATTTTTGTACAAGAATCTTGCTATGCTTCTGGCATTTGCCTTTCTGATTGCTTTACCATTTTGTAAAGTAATCAGTGGCCACAATGATGTAGCATGCCTATGTTCCTTTTGCTGCTGGATGGATGGGACCTACATAGTCAATCCCCCATTTTTCGAATGGTTTTTGTGCAACAACTATTGTTAGGGGATTGAATTCTTTGTGTTGTGGTTTAGTAGTCCATTGGCATACATCACAGCCTTTTACATATTCATAGGTATCTGCCTATAGTGTTGGCCACCAATAGCTTGCGAGGAGAACTTTTCTTGCTGTGGCTTCCCTTTGGAAGTGTCCTCCTGCAATGCCTTCATGGACTTCACTTAGGATTGGCATGATCTCATGAGGCATTACACATCTTCTTAATACCTAGTCCTTGCCCATCTTGTACAGTTGTCCCGCAATGAGTTGATAGGGTGCAGCCTTTAGAATTAGTTTTCTGATGTCTATTGCTTTCATTTCAGGGGGTGGTCTTCCTGTCATTAAGTACCCAATGATATCTCCACATTACTTTAGAACAACATCTATTTGACATGGTGTGGCATCTGGTATTTCGAGCGGCCGCCTAGGGGGAGGGGGAGAGAGAGAGAGAGAGAGGGGAGAGAGAGAGAGAGAGAGAGAGAGAGAGAGAGAGAGAGAGAGAGAGAGAGAGAGAGAGAGAGAGAGAGAGAGAGAGAGAACTAATTACATTTATTGCTCTAATCCTTAATTTCTCCCCTCCTCCTTCTCCTTTACGTTCACACACCTAAATACACTAAGTTTTTTTGCCTCACATAACCATTTATTTACTTTTCCTTAAACTCACCCCAATTGTTTTTATACTTAAAGCATAATATCAAAAATTAGCTTATAAGTCTATAGTGTGAGAAACTATTTTTATTGTGATCCTGATAACAAGGGAGGGGTGTTTATGACACCTGTCTTCCATACTAAGTTAAAATATGGTTCTTATCATTTTTCTTATTGGATGGTGGTAGGTATGCAAAGTCCCCTCTTCAATAAAAGTGATGTTTGTGATGACTTATCAAAGTAAAACTTGTTTGTATAGTCATGCATTCTATAGGTCTTTTGCAAATTGTGCTCCTCTTGATTTTTTGTATGTCTCATAGAAGTTTTCTCTTTTGTTTCTATTACCAAAATTGTTTGCATTTCACTATGAAACCGGGTTTTGTCAAGTCTTCACACACACACACACACACATGGAGAGGGGCCCTTATACATGACCCCATACAAGGAAATATATACCTTAATTGATGCAGGCAAGTTTGGCCACTTTTCTCACCATTTTGATGCTTAAGGAGATATGAGTACACCTTCCATGGAAATATTACACTACCCAAATGCATTGGAGGGCCTGCTTATGGCCTTGGCAACACCTTCGTCTAGTCTAGCTTTTTTTCTATTTGACAAAAACAGTTTCACTCGAGGCTTTTTGAAAAAATGGTTTTTGAGCTTACTTGGTAGGAAGTGATGCATGAAATGGGATATGTGTAACTAGAAGTGCAGGGAAGATAAAACTTCTATGGTGATACTATGAAATTTTGAAACTTTATACTACTTGAACTTGGGCGAAGCGATTTTAATGTACAACCCAAATCACGTTTGATATTCCCTACACATTGAAATATAAGAAGTGGGTTCTATTGTTCAAATAAACTCCCTTGATTCTCCGTGATGAAGATTTTACTGCTTGATTACAACCAAGTTTACAAGGGACAATTTGAAAATGAACCCTTAGTAACTTGCTATTTTTGTATTTGACTCTAATCATGGCCTTAAGCAGGAAATGGATGCAAAAGAAAGGGGCTTCCCAACTCATGTTATTATTTTTTCAAATGAGAAGTGAAAAAGAGGTGGAGATGTAGTTTAATTAATTGAAATAGTAGGCAACACACACACACACTTGCATATTCGATGTGGTTTTCAAAGATCCTAACTTGTCAAATTGGCATGTTTCTCCCCCAAGCCAATTCTTGGTTTGAGGATCTAACTAAGCTTGGTTACGAAGATCACTTACCAGCCCCTTCGCCAGCATGCCATGCCATCTTGACCATGTTCAATCAAAAAATCCATGAAGTCATAATAGACTTGGACTTAAGGGAGTTTTGTAGCCACCTAGATTCAAGCAGGTTACTACTCATGCAGCTATCATTTAATGATTGGTGCAGAGTCTTAGTCTTGGGAAAGGGAAAAGTGGAAGAGTCTTCACTTTCATCACCCAATTGAGCATCAAAATTTGGATCAGATTATCGAACAAGATAATAAGGCGTTGCTAGAATTGGTGAGAATTCCTCAAGCATTATGAGAAACCTTCTTTTGAGTCACAACCTTACTCCCCTGGTCAGTCCTACATCAGCAAATAATATGGGATTAAAATGCTTTAACCCTCGGTAAATTTTGGCATCCACCCTCTAGCATAATTTTTGCAACTTGGAGGGGCTTTCTTAAGATGATCAAGAAAATATATTTTCAGACTTGATGGTTACTATTCCCACAAGCAACACAAAGAGAAATTCTAGACCCACTTACACAAACCGCTACTTTCCATCTAGGGTGTTGGAAGCAGAGTTAATGGCACATGACAACAAGATGTGGGACTCACATAACATGAATCTCCTTGCACCTTTTTGTGCAGACACATGGCTCTTCCTAATGGACATGGTGCAAGCTTCGAAGACAATCAAGATTGAGGCAAAGAGAGCTGCACAAGAATTTGATGTCCCCATTGTATACAGCCATGTATCCTCCCCCCCATGTCCTTTTTTTCCTTAGGAAGATGCCCATCACCTATGGGGGTATTCGGAAGATGTAAGAGCAAGATTGTTGAGACAAAAAAAAGAACCTCAAAATACATCAATGACATCTTCAAGATTGGCAGGCCATATGTCAAATGTAGATGCAATGAAGAGAAGTTGGAATGTACCATGATGTGTGGTACATTGTCAGCAACCTAACTTCCTTCTACCTGTAAAAGCTAAATTTAATTCATTTCTATTGTTTATGAAGACATTTGGACATGGAATTGTTTGGCAAAGCTTTTATTACATTCGTGCCTATCAGGGATTTGATGCTCAGTAGTTAAAACTTGGTAAAGAGCCCTTCTATGCCTCTACTCTCCCATCCCTCCTTAAGGATATGATTGTACAGAGAGAGGATAATGAGGGGCTAGGATTTTAGCAACAATAAGGGTGTCGGGTCATTGAGGAGAGAGGGCAGATTTCAATCGACAAGGGGAGGCTTTGGGAAAGGCAGGAATTTGCAACTAGCACAGTCCCCACCCTTGAGGTGGATTGAATGGAAACCTTCATTGACAAGGGGAGGCTTTGGGATAGGCAAGAATTTGCAACTAGCACAGTCCCCACCCTTGAGGTGGATTGAATAACAATAAGGGTGCCGGGTCATTGAGGAGAGAGGGCAGATTTTAATCAATAAGGGGAGGCTTTGGGAGAGGCTAGAGTTTGCAACTAGCACAGTCCCCACCCTTGAGGTGGATTGAATGACAACCTTCATTCGTGAGTTCAATCCATTTGGACACGACTGACACTCAGGTGATACCTTCCAAGATCTTTGTAGGTGGTAAGACTATTTCTATTACCCAAAGTGCTCTACAGTAAGATGCCGGTGAAGCACCTACTCTATGATGACATGGATTGATTGATTGCAGGTATGTTCCACACCCTTTTTTAAAGGCATCAAAACCCTCCCTCGTGGAAACTTAACCCTGATAAATGAACAACCCAAGGAAATGAAAAATTTTACGATTCTAAAGTTTGATAACCCTCTTATGGATTGTTTTTCAATAAAGAAATTGCTTGATTGCTTCCTCCTTAAGAATGATCTCCCTAATATGAGCTCCATGCTAAAAGATATCTCTTTTAGTTAGAATTTTAAGAATAATATTGGGGCATTGTTGATGAAACCTTGGCTTACTTTTAGGGAGAAAGGGGACCTTCCATATCATTGCTTAGATCCAAAACTAACCCGCTTTGTCAATGAAAGATGGAATGATAAAGTATCATTGGGTACAAATTTGATTTAAAATAGACATTTGAGGAATGAGATATGAAAAGGTTTGAACCATATCCATAAGGATCGATTAATATTGAAGGATCATAGTGTAATGGATGCTTTGCATCACATACCCATGTTTGTAGAGAGACGGGACATGGACCGACTTGGCCATCTTAGAGTACCATTTTGAGAACATGCAAGAGCATTCTTGAAACAATTGATTGATTCCAAATTCCCCAACAAAGTGCTCCCTTTACCCTTTTATCACTCTTATGATGCAATGAGCAATATTGAATGGCTTAGTGCCAATCTATTGAGCACATCTACAGACAAATCGGCCTCTACCCCGGCCTTCATTTGCAAGAAATTGATTTTTTATCTAGCAAAGGAGAGGTTGAAAGCACAGACTTTGCACAAGTTTAGGAGGGCGATATCCTGGGCCGCCGACTAGCCAAGGAAATACTGGATTTCCAAGTATGTTCACAAATTGAAAAATACTCACTACCCTAGCACATACAAAGCGCATAAAAATTCTTTCAAGAGGATAACAAATGCCCATGCTTGTATCTTATCCGAGATAACATCATTTATTGATTCCACCCTCCAAGCCTACCTAGAACCACTGATGATAGCCAGTGCATAAATGCAAGATTCTATCATGCAGGATTTAGGAGTGCCCTCAAAAGCTTTTTGGATCGTGAAGTTAGTATATGACACAAAAATAAACTTACCACAACAAATAAACTCAGTGTTTATGGTGGCAGATATTAGTAAATGCTTTGAAAGCATCCCCTAGAAGGGGAGGACGAATTAATCTAGGTCATGCCACAAGTGACTCATTAGCCTTCTCTCATGTTGGTAAGAAGTTTATTGGCCTATGGAGGAATCACGAGGCCTATTGGCACAATCGGAAAAAATTCAGCAACCCTTTAGTTTTAGAGTAGGAGCTAGTAAGAATCAATACTTGGCTACTCTCCAATATGCACTTGACCCTAGGCAGAATGGTGTTTAAACAAGTCTTCAGAATCCCCATGGGATTTGCTTGTTCTCCATTGTGGTGTAACCTATACCTCTTCTGGTTTGAATATAACTTCACCATCAAATTGTGGAAATTAAAGGAAAGACAAGCCTTAGAAGACTTTAAACACTCGTCAAGATATCTGGATGACATTCTACTAGTAAATGTGCCAAGTCTTGGATGGTTCCTTAACCCATCTTCACCAAGGCTCCCCCTCAACCCTTACTGGATCTACCCCCTAGAGTTCCTAGAAATAAAAGAGACCACGAGGATGTATGCATTAGAGCCGCTTAAGGAACCCCCTGGAACAAAGGCCACGTTCCTTAATATGTCCATCATAGTGGTAAACCATCTAAATGGGGTGGCAGTCACAAGTACATACAAGAAATTGGACTATGAAATTTGCCCATACATATAAGCAGATGGGAATAGACTAATATCCTTTGTAGAGAAGGTCATCCTCTCTCAGGTAATGCCTATAATTTACACGAAGAGTCATGACTTCAATGCCTTTCTACAAATTAAAAAACTAATAGGGAGGTTTGACATTAACAGCTTCAAACCAAAGAGGAGCTATGGGATCATCATGAAGTATTTGGAGAGATACTTCCCAGGCACCATGGTGAATACTCAAAGTTTAATACAATGGCTAGGTATATCCCTTACCTTTGTGATGATGTACTGGCCTTTAGTGGGGCAGCAATTTGACCAAATCTGTGATGATGGGTAGACAACTGCTGACCACGCTTAGATTTTGAGGCTGGATCTGCAATAGGATTGAGGTTTGGCGGGCTACACACACACACAATTTCCCTCTATTAGGCATGAACCTATATGGAGAAATATATATACAATTTTGGTTAGGGATATGTGTATTTATATATATACATATGCATTTCTACATGTATATATATGTATATATAGATGGGACAAGGACTTACCCCAATATTGGTAATGAAGGCATTGTGGGAATTGGGAAGCATAACTCAAGTTTCCCTTACATTGTATAGAAAAGAAAAGAACTTACATGGAGGGACATATACCTCTTTGAAGACCCTTGGAGCATACACTAATGGGGGCTATATATATATATATACATATAAAGTATATTTAATTTAGCAAAGTATTTAAATGTAAATTAAATATATTTTATACATATATATATATACATATACATATGTGTGTGTGTGTGTGTGTGTGTGTGTGTGTGTGTGTGTGTGTGTGTGTGTGTGTATGTATATATATGTATATGCCTATGTACACACACACACACACACACACACACACACACACACACATATGTATATATGTATATATATATATATATATATGTACATCTATATATATGTATATATATGTACATATATAGATATATATATATGTACATATATATATATATATATATATATATATGTATGTATATATGTATGTATGTATGTATACATACGTATGTACATACATACATACATACATACACACACACACACACACACACACACACACATATATATATATATAACAAAAGGGCGATGAAATAAAGTGCCCCCATAGGAAATAATATACTAGACTATAACAAACACCCTACCCTTATACGCTTGCTACTTAACCACCATAAATATCGGCAATGACTTAGGATTGGAAACAAAAATCAAGGTTATTACAGATTGTAGGAATTGATTGTTTGGATATGCAATGGATACACTAAGATCTGTAACATACAAAAGTAGTTTAAGATATGATAATAGGTGGTATGTAGAACAGCTCCATAATCTTTGCTCACAGAATGTGTGCATTAATGATGGGATTTCTCGCCTTGTCAGGTTGACCAAGGGAAAGAAAGAGGACACCATTACAGAGAATCGAAAGCTCTAATTCACAAAGTTGCAGTACTCAAGGCGCCTTTGAGCATGAAGTGCGAGCTACCTTATGGCAGAGAAGGGGCTGACGCCTCGATCACAGCACCAGTTTAAGCTTTGGACAATGGAAGATGTCTTGACTCATGAGCCCACAGCTAGACATGAGGACTGAGCGACCGTGAGAGCAATGCATAGGGAGAAGATCCCCTGACATGGGGCTATCTCTGGAGAACACCGCGAAGACACACCATTGACCTTAGGTCTCCCCACATTTCCATTTCCCCCTCAAGCACTTTGCACTACTGTTTGCAATCTATCCATGCACCCCGCACTATCTGTAGCCTCCACTACCTTCACCTCGAGCTCTAACTCGCAGTTTGAGTGCTCTCCAAGAGCATGGTGAGGACATGGAGGATGAAGCTTCGATGGAAGGGCTTGGCACAAGTTCGATATGTCTTGGTCTTGTTTCTCACTCGTCATTCATAGCCAGTCTGTTAGCGATGTATATTACCTTTAGATAGTCTTGTAACATAAGCAAGCTGCGTGTAACACTCCAATGGCAACTGCCACCATCTTGGAGGAACTTATGACTATTTCATTATGGTGGTTCTCCCCTTATTACAATGATATGTTATGCTTGCTAGTCATAGATAATAAACGAACCCAGACTCAAAGGCCACTGTGTAAAAGAACCGGTCGGGTGCTGCATGTGACAATCAGGGGAGCTCGCTATACGAGAGCACTGCCATCAACGATGACCCTCTGCACCTCACTCGCACCATTCTCAAAATTGTTTGCATGAATGGCCTCAGCTGGGTCCATAGCTCATATAAAGTACAACGAGCTCGTGAGGCTAGCATTCACTATATACGGACCCCTCTATTCAAAAATATGCTACCACACCCTGAGGGATGTTAACGTGTAGAGGCAGTATATTTATGTTATTCCTACTCATGATTTGCATGGCGAAGGACCCAGCTTAGATAGTCTATAATCGCTTCGCTCTCATAGAAGAAAATGGGAGTTGCAAAGATATATGAACCTTATGTCCCTTATGTTATAGGACCAATTCCTTTTAGATGTTTTATAATTTTTTACTCTTGGGTATCTTCCCTTTTACTCCTTATCTTAGGGGTTTTTACTTATGACCTTTTATTTATTCAATTTGAGAATATAGATTTTCATTGAAAATTGTATGGAAGTCTATTATAATAGATGGGGTTTTTCCAAGGAGAAATTTTACATAAGTCTTTTATGTGTAGCAATTATCAATTGCTAATATGTGTAGCAATTATTAATTGCTAAAATTTATTTCATGATTGCAAAATTAGGGGGTTTATTTATAGTATTTTTTCTTAAGAATTTTTGCACTTAATAGCAAATAAATTTATTCTTAAATTTCTTTATATAGAAAATTCATAATATTAGAGTCAAGGACCCATTAAAAAAATTTTAATGGAATATGGCTTTGAGGGGCCTTTTCACTAAATCTGCCTAAGTCTTGCATATGACAGATGCCTAAGTCTTTGGTAAGTCTTGCATATGGTAGATTACTAAGTCTCCCTTTAATTTGAGTCATTTTCAAAGCTCTATCTCATATGTATTTTCTTAATATATAAGGAAAGAAAAATGGGATTTCCCTTTGAGCTTCACTTGGCATAAACTTTCTATTCTAAGACCTCTTATTACTTTACTTTAGACCATTCTCCTAACCGTGGTTGGACAAGGTTGATTCTCCAGGGTTGGACATGGTATTGTGGAGGTTAGTAGGTGGAATTATCGATATTTATGTTGCATTGAGTGTTCATAATACCACCATACTTTTTTATGAATATGATCATTTACTATGAGAAGACTTTGACATAGCCTAGTGATATATGGTACTACCGATTCATACGTTGAGCTTATATGATATGGAAACGAAGGTTTGAAGTATGGGTTCTACTAGGATTCCTTTGACTTCCCTTTAGAATGTTATGATTATTACTACTATGTGCCATTGTCCTAATGTGGATATTATTGTACTAAGAGACTTGGGATTGTCTACCTTTTCATGAATATTTATTTTACAAGTTTCTCATTGATAGGTCAAACATGCCTAATAATTCTTGTTTGCAGGCCTATCATGATTCAACATTATGATTGGTTGAGAACTGATCAGAGGACGATGGGAACTTTGATTAATCCATATACTAGAATTGCTCTAACATTTTATAAGCATTTCATTAACTATCTAAATGCCAACCTGTAAGTATTTTTTGAATACTAGAATGCCAAGATTTGATTATGCTAGTCCAGATAGAGTGACATTAACAACAGTGTGCCGGCATTGAAGCTTGGCTACCACAGCTTGAATGAATTATTCTAACTTTCATTGGTTGTGATGGTACTAGGTGAGTTGGCACACCTCTCTGGCATGGCATTATGAAAAAGGACTTTGGCAACCTTGAGGAATACACTTGAGGGACTTATAATGAAAGATATAGCACTCTTGGCCCAACTTGGGCACACTTACATAATTGTATCCATTTGCAGTGGGAACGGGAATATGAACTATCTTAAAGCTTGCTTAACTTGGAAATTTTATTAAGGATTCTACCATTGCAAAAATTGACAAGAAACAAATCCCTTTGATTTTCACTTTAAAATGTAGCTAGAGTAAGCAAAGGCATTTCTCTTTGCTACACCCGAGACGAATAGCCAAGATAATAAGTCACTTGATGTACACGAATAATTATGAAAATAACTTGTAATGGCTGGAAGGTCAATATCCAAAGGACGTGTAGTTATAGGCTGCTTAGTCTATAGTTGATCTCTCCAAGGAATCCCAATATTTACATGGGCAAAGAGTTATAAAGGCGAGTCATGTACATAAGTGAGTTGTGTAGGAAATGAATTGTTGGCCTTAAGTAAATTGTTTGGAATGGTGAGGGGATGGAAAATGGATCACCAAGCATCTCTTCCCTTCTATTTAAAACATAAATTTGGCTCTATCTTTCTCAAAGCTTACTAGGTCAAGCATAGCATCCAATCTCCCTTCATTGCCCCGTAAGAGGTTGCAAAATTCTTTCAGGTATGTTTGCAGCTCAGCCTCCCATATGATATATGCAAATGTCACCAAGTATAGTTGATTTTCCAACTTTCCTCATGATGTGGGAGGATCTTCTTTGCATGCTACATTTTCTAATACACATATGCTACTCTCTTCTAGCCTCTATCAAGCATGCCATGCAAGCAATAGTATCATCCATAAATCCTATGGATATACGTAGTTACAAATATTTATATAGAGTTTCCATTTACTTAAAGGGACTCAATTGCATGACTTAGTCCTTTTTGAGGCATGCAGTGGGAGACATGGATCTATTCAACTAGGAATGTTTACCTATATCATACCTTGTTTACACGGCCTCACAATGCTCATTTCAGTCAAATTTTTCATTGAGTGGCTCATTTATATACTTTTTAGCATGGCATACATTAACCACAAGATCCTTAGGCCTAGTACTTCTTTGGCATACGTGGCTAATTATATAAATATAGTCACCTATGTCTGGGGAGGCATACATGGCTAATTGGTCGTATAAGCCTTTGGATAGGCTTAGTGCTTTCAAACCTATGGTTCAAGCCCTTGGGCTTAACTCCATAAGCTTGAGCTTGAATTCAATAAACCTAATCACTTAGGTGTGAATACATAAGTACTAATAATGGCCACTCTTATTTACATGACCATTCCTATGCACACAACTAGGCTTATGATCTCAGAACTCCACCATTTTACTATTTATGGCAATTCTTCTTTAAGGACATTATCCTATATACATAGATTTGGGTGGTTGTTTTGTTCGTAAGGTGCATTATGCAGACCATGGCTTTTTTGAAGCTATTATGGTTGATGAACATCATAAACAGATGCTCCTTGAACATTCTCCACTTTTTTATGGACAACAGATGGTTCAAGTTTTGACATGGTCACCCACCAACAATCATCAGGCGACATCGATGTCCGTTGTTGGTGGAGTTTATTGATTTTCCTCAATGTTTGGCCTCTCTTTTACTAAAAATTGCATCATCCTTAGGCAAGGTGGTGTGTCCACCAAGGCCAAATGGGAATTCCAATAGGTTTTGCATCCTCTCGGATATTGATAATCCCACTCCAGAATCTTATTATGTTTTAGTAAGTCATGCTACTATGGGAAGTGAATTTTATAAGCTCAAAGGGGGGTTATTTATAGGAGCTTTCTTTGAATGTAAAAAGTTTGGACACATGGCCTCCCAATGCCCTTTGGTGTTACACAAAATGCCTCCGGATGCTATGCATGCTCAGATGCAAAATAAAGATATTGTTGGTTCTTCAGTGGTAAAAAATAAGGGCAGCAAGCCAGCCATTGCAGCCCAGGATAAGGGAAAAGCACCAATTTCTTCAAATGGGAATGCTTCTAACTGCATACCTTATACCTCTCAACCCAAGGGAAAAGATAAAGCTTTACATGAGGCTTGGCAAACTCCAAGGAAATTTGTGACAATCACAAGACCTTTACCTTCTTGCGCATGGAATGGTACATCTTCAAATGGTCATACTCCTTAAGAAAATTCAGGAGTTGGTATCACTTGGGCTACTGTGACAACAAGTTGTACTCTCTTAGTTGAAGAGGAAATTGCGGGTTTGATGTCTTCTCAACAAGTGGTTGTGTATAGCGGCCCAAATCCTAAGGAGGATATGCATACTTGATTCAGCTTTGCTTTAGCGATGTATAAACTATAAATATGCTACCACAAATCAAATGTGTGATACTTAATGTATAGGGTTTGTGAGATGCTAGGAAATGGAAGATAGTATGGGTGTATCTCAATCATTTGCAACATGATATAGTGGCTTTACAAGAGCACAATTAGCATATGTATGTGGGACAACGTGGTCATTTTGCTAGCTATGACAGCTTTTATGCGAGAGAGCACTCTTTTACAAGTGTAGTTTTTTTTGTGAAGCATGACAGCCAGTTGTTTCTTTTAATGAAATTCAAGGTAGATGGATTGTTATGCAGTGTCTTATTCATGGAGAGATATCTGAATTTTCCTTAGTTTATGCACGCCAATCGTCTCATAGTAGAGGTATGATGTGGGAAGATATGCAACGGTATCTTTGGAGACAACATGCTTTTCTTTGTGGAGATTCTAGTAATGCTTCTCAGCAGGAGATAATACATATGGTCGTACTCATATGTTAGCCTTTGAGAGGCATCATTGGTCTCAATTAATGCTTCACCTTAGTTATGCTGATATTTGGAAGGAATCGCAACCCCTACTGCCAAGCTACACTTTCCAACATAATGCATAGTCTTCTTATCAAGCTCACCTGGATAGTTGGTATATGGTTAACCCGCAACATTATGATAATCTCACTACCAAAATGTGAGTAGATTATGCTTTTACGCATTTTGATCGTGCCCCCTTATGGTTGAGGATTTCTTTTATGAAATTCAAGATTATAGGGTGTCCCAAAGAAGATTCTCATTGTAAATAATAGCTACTTGGAGCATGATGCATACAAGGTAGGTTTATGATACGTATCAGCCTCTTTTGCATCAGAGTCATATTGATTTGGATTATGACTGGCATGCTTTTGTTGCTAGAATGCAATCAATTATTCAGGATTATGGTAAAAACTACATGAAGACCTTGAGGGACAATGTTGCGCGGGCCAAAAATACTTGCCAATGTTTGACTAAGCTCAGTCAATTTCGGTCTTTGTCTAGAGAAGAAAGCACATCTTTATGTCGGGTTAGACACGATCTACAAAGCAATGATCATAGACAAATCACTAAATGGGAGACAAGAGCAAGACAGAGGACTTTCTTAGATAAAGGTTGTTCATCCAAAAAATTTCTCAAAATTTTACATTACAAGAGACAATCTGCAAGTATTTGTCGAGCCCTTATGCATGATGGGCTTCAACATTTTCAGCCAATACCACCACTAGAGCTTGAAGACCGGCTTTAAGATTGGACTCTTCATTCACCAGGATCGTTATGACGTCCTTTGAGGCTATCCCACATTACTGTATTTTCTTTATATAAAGTTCTTTTTCCCCGCTCTGGGTTTTACGTAGGGCAAATCAGCTTTGGCAAATGAATCATCCTGTAAAGTGGTGGCAAAAGAGATTGTGGCAGGTTTGGAATTCTAAAATTCCCCTTCGACAACAGGTTTTTTAATGGCGATTTTTGCTAGGGGTCCTTCCATCTAGGCAACCTTTGGCACGTAGACATATTGCTCTAGCTGTTTGCCGTATGTTTGGCTTTGTGGGAGTTTGTGCCTCGTCTTCTTTGGCATTGCTCCCACACCCGTGATTTCTTGGGTCTCCTTGGGCAACGTTTGAGGACTAGATTTCCTAATGCTACCTTGGAAAGTTTTTTTGTATTTTTGGGATTCACCCACCCAAATAGGAGTTTGATCTTTTTTTCACTTGGGTTCGTGACTGGGCACTCTGGACTCTATGGAAGGACAGAAATCATAGAATCTTTGGTGATCCTACTTCCTCTACTTTCTTCTTTTTCAAGTGCTCCTTGCAACAATCTCTCTTTGATTGTTTGCAAACTCATTACATAGACTCTAATGTATACTTGTCATATAGTGAGATCTTCTCCTGATGTACTTTGGCACATCCCATTTTTGGGATAGTTACTCTTTAATATAAAGTCTCAAAAGTTTCATTAGAAAAAAGATGTGTGTGTGTGTGTGTGAAAGAGAGAGAGAGAGTGTGTGTGTGTGTTAGAGAGAGAGAGGGAGAGAGAGAGAGAAAGAGATCACCTAAAAAAAGGTGCGTGTGCACGCGTGCGTGCGTGCGTGTTTGAGAGAGAGAGATTTAAAAAAATGAGGTGCATGCCTATCGTTAACAACCAACTGTAAGTGTAATTGCTAAGTTCCAAGTCAACATGATTGTTACTAACTGTCTACTCCAAGTAGGTAATATTGGACTGCTTTCTAGAACTCAAATACCTCCTATCTAAGATAGTGCTATTTGGGCCACGTAACCACGGCCAGACAACGATTATGAGCCATATGAAGGAATAATACATGAGAATAAAGATTATCTGACATGAATTACAATGTCATCTTTGTTTCATTCATTTAATTAATCATGCCTCCAATAATTTAGTGCAATAGGAGGTAAATTAGAAAAGATCTTATATAGATGGCAATGCACCAAGCTCTTGCAAGCATTGCATTAGCAATAATTTGATAATTTTTTGCACCTACACAAATGTATGCGCGCATAATATGTGCGCATCCACACATGCATATACCCATGCACACACTATAACAAGATAGAAATTTTAAAATCGTGAATGAGACCAAAAGATTCCGCAAGTGTCCAGCAAAAACATCATCTTCTATTCATCTGCTGCTTCACAATGAGAATCTTGTACATATCACAATCCTCCCTTCTTTTCATCCATTTTTCCCCTTTCAAATTTTCAGCATCTCTTCACACATACACTATAACCAAATAGAAAATTTTAAGATTGTTGTCTCTATGGAAAACAAGAGTGCAGAAGAAGAGAAACTTCTATTTATCTGTTACTTCACAAGAAGCCTATACATCTCACAATCCTTCCTTCTTCTGATACATTTCCCTTCCTTGCTCTAGAGTTTTCCTAGAACATGTAACTTAGGCCGAAGTACACAACTCAAATTCTGATAGGCCGATTAATGTAAAGTGGGTTAGACTTGAAACCCTTGAAACACCCCACTTCCATTTGAACTCCATAGCAAAAATTATTTACAAAACTCTTGGTATGACCTCCCGCACTAGTACTACTAAAACTCACAAAACACTTCATAGGAATTAATTAATTTGTCACATAATAACACATACGTACATCCTTGCATGCATACATTCATACATAGATTTACGTAAATTCACATGGTAAAAGTATTTGCACTGCGTATAGATAATGCAATAAACTTATATTAACTTATGAGTGTAAAGCTAATAACACAGCACCCATAATTAACAGTTTCACCCTATTTTCTAAAAGATTTAAAAATGCTATTGAAGGCAATGCTCACTGGTACTTGTACTCTCTTGTTTATTTACACTATACCTTAACCCTTCATCATCCTAAAAATTCTACCACCCCATGTACACCACCCACCATGCATATAATTAGACAACTTCCCCTAGGCAGCTTTGATCTTCAAGGTCTTCATCACATCTCAAAGATTACGAAATTCCCCATCTTCCTCTGGACTCCATAGCAAAGAGGGCTTAAAACTTCGCATGCTAGAACACAATTTTGCATAAAATTAAAATCTATTGTAAAATTGTCTATAAAGGAAAGCACTAATTCCAACTTCTCTTTGTACATTTGAGAGCGGTTAGCACATGTTCCAATATGTACCTTGAGCAGAACAAAGAAAGTTGATTTTGTAATATCATTCCTCTTGAAGCTACAAAATTTTCAAGAAAAGAGGCATTTTGCATGAGTATACCTTTAGTCTTACACATTATCTCATTAGAGATCCAAAATGTGCAAACTGGTAAAAGGGAAACCTTAAAATATAACAATTTTAAGCTGCACACAAGCGGTTTCTTAAACATAGCACGTCCCCAAAGTTGAAAGAGTATGGGGAACATGCATGCATCTATAGCTATAATTCAGTTACGATCTACTAGAAAATGATTTTTATTGTACATAATTGTGCAACTGCTCCTCGATTAGTAGCATGCATGATTGCCAATGAAAGTTGTGCACCATTATTCAACCTAAAGTAGATGAAACATCAAAGTCAAAGCTAAAGTAAAACTGCTATATGTTAACAGGTAGGCACGACTGTTAGAGAAACTGCACCCTATTCAAGTCTAAAGTCGAACCCAAAGTTAGAATAGATTTTATTTTCTTACACCACTCGCATTGGCTGAAATCTCCACCTGGAGGCATCTGCTTGGACCCCTTCACCAGAGAGACACTTGGTGGAGCAATAGGTTCCCCACGAGGTCATCTCATGGGTCTAGTCCAGACTATGATCAGCCTTAGGCAATAGAAGATTTCTTATTTTTTTTGGATGGTGGCACAAGGAGGCTTACCCATTGGGCCTTGGTTGGAGCAGAATGCGAGTGGATGACAGATCCTACATTGCCTTTGGGGCTGCACATCAGCACAACAGATTTGGATGGGTGCTCTCCAGATCATTGCCAGTACGCAGAGAGGATGTAGAGGGATTTGACATGAGGATGGTTGCATGGATGATGGAGGGGGGCCATGCCTTCTCTATCGATCTTTCTTTCCCAGTCTACAAGATTCATGGACAATAGATCCTCAAGATAGAGGCATATGATGCAGTTCCTCCCTCCTAGTGGCAACGACCACTGCAATCTCTAGAGAATCGAACATTTGTTACAGTTTGGTGATGGGAGGCCACCATCGTGGCCATTAGGCAAGACATTATCTATACGGTCTCTGCCATTTGGGAGCGTGGGACTCAAGGATCAAGAGCTTGGTCTGTAGGCACTTTCTACACTTTTAATAATGGGTGAGGAATCTGTTGGATATATAGACCCCCACCCTAGCTGCGAGGATGCCCATTGTACGAGCAATTGGGAACGAGCCAAAGTCTAGACCGAGCGACTAGGTAGCAAAAATTTGTTTCATGATTATCAATAAAAGATAAAAAATACTCCCATGCATTGGTACAGTGCACGTGCAATGAAAAATGTTTTCACCCATATTGGATCCCATTCATCCATGATTAAGTTATCTTTTATACATAAGTCTACTATGCATATATTATGAATCCACTTACCGGTGCTATGCGAAAACTCATCATAGGTGTTGCTCCCATTTGTATATCATCTCTTTACGACGGATTTGTTCTGACTTGGCAACATCAACCTTTAGGTGGATTATTTACGTTTTCAAACTGTAATACATCTAGATTAAGTTTCCAAGATTTTCTAGAGTAGTTTTCTAGAGTAGGCCTCATGGAGACTAACCACATTTTGTAGTCTAATGGTAGCAACCAACACAAAACTCAGCCAAGACTACAAGTCAACCATAGGAGGAAGGAGAGCCATTGGATTCTCCTCATGTGCATCCTCAGAGCAATCAAGGAGAGCAAACTAGGGCCCTAATAGAACCATAACTATAATCTTCAACCCCAATCTAGCAGGGTGTGATTTTTCGATGAGGTTTTTATTGCAAGATTGTCAAAGAAGGCAATAAAATTTGTGAGCTCTTTTATATCCCCCTCCCACACATACAAATCCTCGAGATACTTTATCGGTATGTTTAAAGAAAATTTGACAATGTTGACGTCTCGTTGACGTGTTTTTGTTGTACATAAATCTCAATGCACCATGACCATTACTATCACTCCTAAGTAGTATATAATGCTTTTACAATCAAGGATTAAGGTAATAAAATTCTTAATCTAGTATTTGGCATCATCAAGGATTTGGCACACCCTTAATCCAGTATGAGCATGATCACATCATCATCAACATATACGATAATGAAGGCCATGGATCAACGCTCTCAACGAAGTGATGTCTTTAGTGACCTTGATGCCTCTAATGAATCCATCAATGTTTTAATAAGAAATTATTTCAAAAATGAATAAATGTATAGTAATCATCACATAAAACCATTGGAAGCTCCAATTCCTTTCTAAAAAAAGTCAAAACTTTTGATACATACATAATTTGTACTTTTGGACACCGGAAATGAGCTCAAAAGGCCCTGAAACCCTAGAAACAATTGTAAACATGGGTACCTTTTGATGCATTTGAAAAAAATCCATCTGAAAAAGAGTACAATCTGTAGGGCCCCAAAGGAGCCCGTGCCGACGCTAGCTCGTTCAGGATGTACTGTTTTCCAAATGGATTTTTTTCAAATGCATCAGAAGGTACCTGTGTATGTATCAAAAGTACAAATTATGTATGTATCAAAAGTTTGGTTTTTGTTGAAAGGGATTGAAACATGATATATGGAGAAACTAATATATGCACATAAAGGCATCTAGAATTTATGTAGATAAATTTAATGTCTTTATGTAGATAAATTTAATGTCTTCATGTAATCCATAGATATGGCTAAGACCTAAGTATAAGTGTGCATGAAAAATGTTTTCACACTTTTTAGGATGCCAAAAAGTTCATGAAAACTTTTCCTTCATTTAATGTAGGATTTTTGGTCTCTTTAGAGTTGAGATATTTTTGCCCACACCTAAAAAGAGTCATAGTGCATGTGTGTGTGTGGACGTCCCATGGGGGGTGGATCAAAGATTGTGTGAGGGGGGTTCTAAAAAAAGCTCATAGGTTTTTAAATAAAAGAGTGATATATTCCATTCAAAACAAAAAAAGCTCATAGGTTTTGTTTAGCTCTCGCAAAAGCTCGTGACCAAAAGCGTGCAAAAGATTTCCCCCGATCTAGCAAGACCGGCATGGGCTCCTTTGGGGCCCTGTAGGATGTACTTTTTCCCCAAATGGGATTTTTTAAAAACGCATCAAAAGGTACATGTGTTTATGTTGTTTCTAGGATTTTGGGGCCTTCTGAGTTCATTTCCAGTGTACGTTTTCTGCCTTCACCCTTTACATATATTAAGGAAGTGATCCATGCGTCTTTTAAACAATATAAATACTTCAATGTGCAGAGTAGAACACAAAACATAAAAACTTCAATGTACAAAATAGAACACAAAAAAGGAAAGCTTTGTACATGAAACTGTCCATTCTAAGAGAGTACCAATTGACTGTATACAATTCAGGATGTCAAAGAATCTGGCAAACTTGAGCTAGATCCCAGAGTCCTTCCACCGACATCAGGAAATTCTATGAAGTCTGGTAGCGGCACAACTGTTCCAGTCTGCTCCACCTTAACTGGGTATGGCAGAAGATGTCCTTCCATTTCTATCAGGTCTTTGGCAGTGTATTGCGACCAATAGAATTGTGCAATTTCTCTCACTTTCCTCACGCATTCCAAAGTCCAGGGCTCCATAAAACAATTTTCAGACTTTCGCAAGTGTTCAGCCCAAAGTGACCTTCGATAGCCATACACCTGATCAGCATCATTGAACTTCACAAAGTGAACTCAACCATTTTCACCACTCACTCAATGGCACTGCTAATATGTGGCATCAAATTTGTC
The DNA here is from genome assembly GCF_047967505.1 of Dipteris shenzhenensis. NCBI lineage: Eukaryota > Viridiplantae > Streptophyta > Polypodiopsida > Gleicheniales > Dipteridaceae > Dipteris > Dipteris shenzhenensis. Next base: position 14,948,584 of record NC_141614.1, on the reverse strand, counting down.
ATTTTAATCAATCAAACCAGAGTTATACCAGGCATGAAACAGCTCTGTTCTTCAGAAATAAACAAGGCATCAACGTCTTCTAGGAATATAGAACAGTCACAACAGAGATAATGATTCATTAGTCAAACCTGAGACTCCATCTTCTTCACCATTCTCTTAGCTTCCCCTTTTCTCACACATTTATGACTCAGTTTACAGCCCACCTACAGCCTTCTCTTTGCACGGGTACGTTTCTGTCAGCTATTTGAACTTCCCCTTCCATTGTTGCCGCTTTCTTTGATCGTCTCTCCTGCACTGTGTTACATTGTGTGGTCTCTTTCCAATTTGTCTGCCTTTTCTTATCCCCTATGTGTATTGCTTCCACAGCTCCCTCTGTGGCTCACAAGCCCCATATTCGAGAGCTCCAAGCTCTTTGAAGACCAGGCTGTCCTTTTCAGACAGCCTGCAAATTCTCCCTCGTCTTTCTCTATCTTGGCTCATTCCTTTCTGCTCAGCACTGATCCAAGAGCTGACTCTCATAAAAAACCTGAGGCCCTATCAAAGAAAGCCAGGCCACGGAGCTCCAAATAATGAACAAAGTAGAAGAACAAAACCTGCCCAAAAGTCCTGCAATCCTAGCCCAATAATCCTAGCTTGTCTGCTATCCTAGAGGCAATGCTGAATAGACTTAACAAGACTCAAGCACCAGGAGCAAGAGGGTCAGCTCCAAAACTGTTCCTCCAAAGATTTACTGCAATCCCTCCATGAATAAAGAGCCAAAAGAAAACAGTGACATTCCTGTCCATGAGGGATTTCCAAAGCCTTCTCCAAAAAGACCTCTGCACATCCTGAGTGATGTAAAAGCTCTCCCAATGAGGTACTCTGGATGGTCTCCAGCCTCTAGCTCTAATCTGAAATTTCCTGGCATTAAGGCTCATGGATTGATTACCTGCATCAATCCACTCCCATTCACTTGGGTCTCACTACAGATACAGGGAGTCTGTGGTGTCATCAAGGTGTACTACCAAGCATTTGAGGCCAAGATCAACTGGACCAAATCAGTCAGCTTCCTCACTAGAGCTAGAGTCCAATTATCTTGGCTCTAGATGCAAGGTGACTAAGAAGGTTCAAGAGATTGTGGAATGGGGGGCCATTCTTGGATCTCGTTGGACCCCACAAGGTCCAACATGAGATACTTAGGCTACCAAGTTGGCATTGACATTTCAGCGAAGCAGTAGATTGCTCATGTGCTAGAGAGTGTGACCCGCAAGCTCTTGTATTGGAGCTCGGCCAAACTCTCCCTAGCAGGGTAGGCCCTAGTGGCCAACCAGGTCCTGTTGGCCACAGCTTGATTAATATCCTTATGATGGTGTTTTCATAGAGGACACATGGGACAACGCAGGTGCTTGGTGTGCAACTTCTTGTGGGTAGGATCAAATGGCACGAGAAACACTAGAGCCAAGGTCCCCAGGCAGATGGTGGTCCTGTCCAAGACAAAGGGAGGACCTGGCATCATAGACCCAGATATTCAAACCAGAGCCCTTTTCGGCAAGCTAATAGTGTGTGGTCTCACCCCAGGCTTGGAGCCTTGGAAGCTCTTGCTTCAGAGAGGGTTTATTAGAAACCTCACCCACACAGAAGGCTAGTGGTAGCAGTCTCATTGGTGGATCTTCTTAGAGGGCCCCCTCATAGGAAGGACTCACCGTTGATGAGGAACCTGCATATACTTTGGCAGCGTCCGTTTGGGGGACTCGTTCGGGCGAGCCTATGGTGTCATGAGAAGTTTTAGTACCAAGTCCTTCTTTGGCATCTGGAGGTTCGAGATCAAGAGGGCTTCATGCTAGGGCAATTGTTGCATATTGGTTGGGTGTAGTGGGATAGTGGCCCGACCAATCATGGAGTTGTCTTCCCATTGAGATAGAGGCACCTGCAAGAGCCCTCTCTCTCTTCAGGAGGGCAAGCATGTGAATGCTAGAGATAGACTCCATCATCCCCCAGTCTTGGAGGGATGGACTACACAGAGTCTTAGCTCCTTGTAGGAACAAGAATGGAGAAGAATTGTGAACACTTGTGGCTGGATCACAAAGCCTAAAGCCTCAGCTTTCAGTGCTATACCCCACAAAGATGCATTTAATGCTTTTGTCATCAAGCTTGGATCGATTTTCAGCCGATACCAAAGCATATGCAACTGCCAATAGACCCAAATACTCTGAAATGATTCACCTTGGGCTTGTACCCATAAAATGCCTCAAAAGGCGTCCTGTCAACCAATGCTTGTACCCATAAAATGCCCCAATGCTTGTGTAGGGCAGCGATTCTGAATATATGTGGTTGTAACAATTGCTTCACCCCAAAATGCTTTTGACATTCAGCATACACCATGTCATCTCCATGAGAGTCATGTTCTTCCTCTTTGCAATTGGATTATGTTGAGGCGTGTACTATTTTGTGATGCTTTATGCCATGCTCCTTCAGGTATCCCTCAAAAGCATGTGAAGTATACTCTCTCCCATTGTCATAATTAAGTGTTCCAATTCTAGAATTGGTTTGGTTCTCAGCCAATGCTTTGACCTTCTTACACCAATTGAACACTTCAGATTTTCTTTTCATGAGAAAGAGCCAAGTGAACCTAGAATAATCATCAATGAATGTGATAAAATACCGATACCCTCTATGGGTTGTGACATTCATTGGTCCACAAACATCGCTATGCACAATCTGCAACACCCTTTGTGCTCTTACTAAACCTGGACCATCCTTTTGGAACGGCAGGCGATGCAACTTTCCAAGAGCACAAGCTTCACACACCTCTTGAGCGGGCTGTTGTAATTTTGGCAATCCTTCAACCATATTATGATTATGCAGATATGCCAAAGCTCTGTGATGTGCATGACCAAACCTGGCATGCCATAAATCACCTGGAGTAGCAGAAGAGACAGCCACAACATGCTGATTATAGGGCTGAGCATCAAGCTTGTAAAGACCCATGCTGGCCTCATAAGAGCCTGTAGCCACAATCTCATACTCTTTCTTTGGATCCTTGATCCTACATTAATCATCCTGAAATTCCACAAGCATGTGTTGATCATGAGCCATGGATGGAACTGAAACAAGATTTTCCTCAAGTCAGGAACATACTAGACATCACAGATATATTTTTTCTTTCCTGAATCCAAAAGGATGGGAACATCTCCCACTCGTGTGATGTCCTAAGTGGCATCATTGGCACAAGTAACCTCTCCGCCATGAACAGGTTTGATTTCTTCAAACTACTCTTTCCCGTGAGTCATGTGCTTCGATGCACCACTATCTAGATACCAAGTATCTATGGAAGCAAATGAAGAATCCCTAGATGAAGCAAGAGAAGCATCATGTGCAACTAAATCTCCCCTGGCACCAAAGTTGTTCTGAAATGCAATAAACGCATAATCCTTGCCTTCTTGTGCAAAGTTGCATGAGATGGTGAAGCATTGGCATTTTCAGCTGGTGCCACATAATTACTACTTGTGCCGTGCCTCTTTTCTCATTGGCAATCCTTTTCTGGCACTCTGCAATGTAATGACCAAGCTTTTTACAATAATTGCATCTGCCTTTCTTCACCTTTGCACCTTTATCTGCATTCCCTGCATTTGTGTTTGCATTCCCCTCCTTCTGGGCTGATAAGCATGGCTGGTATTTTTCTGAAATTCACCCTTTCCATAAGTGGCAAGTGCTTGCTCACTCTGACCAAAGGAATGGGGTGAATTGGAATCCTGTTTTCCTTCTGTAAGAGCAAGCCAACTAACTCCTCAAAACTGAGTGGAGCAGCCTTGAGCATAATGGTCACGGAAGTAACAAACGTATCATATGAGGGTGCCAGACTATTGAGGGTGATAGAGACCAATTTCTTGTCTTCTATATCCTCATCAATAGTTGCAAGCTCATCTCGAATGTCAATAATCTTTGCAACATAACATGAGCCTGCATGGACAAGTCATTGAGCTTCTTGTGCAAGGCAATGCTTCTGCTTCATTCTTCACATTCCACATACTTTTCACTCTATCCCAAGCTGTCTTTGAAGTCTTGCAAGACTTGATAGTGGACTTAATGTGTGTTTTCACAGACAATGCAATCAAAGACAAAGCTTGGGCATCCCTTCGATCAAACCTCCTCTGATCTTCTGTGGGAGCGACATGGGTAGTGGTAGTAGAACCCTGAGTGGTAGTGGAAGATGCACTAGAGTTAAGTGCACCAGGTCTAGTATCATCCCCATTCACAATGTCCCATAAGCCCTTTCCAACCAAGATATTCTTGAGTGTAAACGACCACAAAGCATGTTGGGTCCATCTAACTCATTTGCCTCAGTCATGGTGCCACAATTCGCATTGAGAGACATGATTGCAAGCTCAATAATAATTGCAAGTGTACCTGCAAAGGAAAAGACAGCATATGGACAACTGAAAAACCACAAATTGCTATGCAATCACAGCAATGGCATTCACTGACAGTGGCTGGTCTGAAATAGCAATTAATCTGCCCCAAAAATTCTTCTCAAACCTCAATCCCTTCCGGGATACAAAATACAATCAAGCACTATATTTCTGTCCCAAAAAGTTGTCCTCAACCACAGCCAAATCACTGGCTCAAATGCAATGTGCTTTTGCCCCCAAAATTAGTCTGTATCTCAGCCAAACAGTGGCTCACAACGCAATAGCAAACTCTTGCTCAATAGGCATCCAAAAGTGCATCAAATTACAAGGTTCCAAAATGCACAACACCTGAGCAATGATTTGCACTTAATGTGCAGTCCAAAACCATCCCAAATGCACTGACACTTGTGCAATGCAATTTGCAAGACATTTGTGCAATGCTATCTGCAAGAACCAACTGGGAGAGGCTGAAAATGAGCTCAAACAAAGATCAAGAGATGGAGCAGAGGAAATAGCTGAGCTAGGAATGGTGATCTGGAGAGGAAAATGGCAATCTGGAGAGGCAATGGGCAGCAATGTCGAGGCGTACGGTTAGCAAGAGCTGGTCCCGGGCTGCAAAGTCAAGGTGTACGGCTGTACGGATGGCGAGGCAGCTGTCCGGGGCTGTGGGCAACGAAATGTACGGAAATCAATAAAAATCAGCAAAACGATAATGATATTTCTGGTATCTTCTGATCTGTTTCTCAGAATGAAATTCTAAGTGAACAGCTCCGAAAGGGGGGTAAAACCTCAGTATAACTACTCAAAACTCCTCCGGGTTTCCCGACGCAGCTACAAAACTTTCGGTATCCAAAATTGCCGGGAAAAAATGCACACACGACGCAAAATGAAGTCACCCAGCTGAGGAGTGCTTCCTGGTGCAAAATCTCGCAACAAAACTGAAGCTCGAGATCACGTGAAGCTCGTGGGAGCTCAGGACAGCCAAAAGAGAAGTCGATTAGCAAGAACTAGCTTCTTCTCCACGATAGAAGTGCAACAGGAGCATGTGGGAGAACGGGGAAGCAAGTGACAAGGTTGGAAGGACTAGCTCTGATATCACATGTAGGAACAAGAATGGAGAAGAGTTGTGAACACAAGAGAACAAGAAGTGAATACAAGTGAACTCCAACTGAAAGGTTCAACCAAATGAAGTACAAGTACTTGGTATATACAGTCCAAGTACTAGAGCACACAAAAACTCTTAAATAGACTAAGTCCTAGTTTACCCTACACCACCCTATCATTGTATAAATCTCTACACTCCTCTGTACCTACTATGGACAATTCTCTAGTACAAGGGTGCTCTCAAGATTCAATATTTGCACCAAGCCCTTTGATCCTTCCGTCCCAATCATTAGGGGGGGCTTCTTTAGCTAGAGTCAGATGGAGATCCAAGTTGGATGGGACCTTGGACCTAATCAAGTGCAGAGGACTAGAGTAGTGGGCTCTTTGGGCAACAATCGGACCGTAGACCCAACTATAGTCACTTTGGGTCAGGATGTGTCATAGTGGCGCCTTTGGTTGTGAGAGGCCCAAATCTTTTGCGAGGTACAATGGATTTGGGTTAGTGGTTTTGGCCTTTCAGCATAGGGCACTCAGAGAGATGTGTTGAGGTACCCTTTTTCTTGTACACAACATGCATTGGTTGTCGCCTCCAAATGGACAAAGGATTTGGCAAATTGGCCACCTCCAATTGGAGGCAGCCTAGACAAAGGATTTGGCAAGGGGTCCTCTGAATTGTAGCTAGGATATAGAAGATGCAGGGGGACTTCACCTAGGGTATGGAAACTTGGCTAACATAGGGGGGTCACGCCTTCTCCATTGACATGGCTACACTAGCTTAAAGGGTCTAGGGACAGAGGGTCTTTCAGATCAAGGTACCAAATTTGACTCCTCGAGGATAGTATTTGGGAGCGGTTTCTAGCATCACTGCTTGGAACAACTAGGTTGCCTGTTACACTTGGTGATAGGAGGCCACTCGCTTAAAGGATCTAGGGACAGAGGGTCTTTCAGATCAAGGTACCAGATTTGACTCTTGGAGGATAGTATTTGGGAGCGGTTTCTAGCATCACTGCTTGGAACAACTAGGTTGCCCGTTACACATGGTGATGGGAGGCCACTAGGTTCCCCCCGACATCCACCCTCGTTGCCATTTGGCAACACATTATCTACACCCTCCATGTCATATGGGAGCACGGGACGTCGGGATCTCGAATGATCATTGAGAGATGGGTGCATTTCTAGGAAGGTTGCATGTGTCTTCTATGTATTCATAGATCGAGGTATTCGCTCGATGTATGTCTAGACCCCCACCTTGGTTGTTGGGCCCTCCCCATAGTCAGATGGGTTCTCTGAAAACAAGATGGTTGATAGTAGCCCGTGCATTTCCATTTGTTTTATGCCACATGAATTGCTGATTTGTATGGCTGATTTTCTTCAAGCATTAATAGAAAGTTGTTTTTTCTTGGGGGGGAAAAAGGGACAACCAGCTTGCAACCAACAGCTGAGATCATCATGATGTTCATCACCCCCCATGACTCCTAATTAGGGTAAAACTAACTAATACAAAGTCTCGAGGCACACACAAATACAATCAAGCCTTTTATTAAATCAAGACACTCAAAAAACACAAGTACAATCATATTTTAGGGAAGAGTAGCTAGGGCAGAAAGCCCTTGTTGACACATACATAAATAGAGAACTTAGAAAACACAACCTACATTCTGAAGATTGAGGTCTTGAACAATGCATTAAAGGTCTCAATATTGGTTTTCCTTCTTCATCTTCTGCAACCAGATTAGCATGATGCTCTTGGTGCTCCTTTTCTCCCTTTTTGAAGAAAAATGATTCATTGTGACAAAAGCATTTGTAGTATCGGCATTAAATATTATTTCCATCTTTCCATTTTGAAGAAGATGCAAGGGCAATATCCATCTTTGCTAATGTTTTCATCTTTGTCTCTACGATCTTTTTTAAGCAATAAGGCCGCTATATCCTCAAATGCGGTTGATGCATAAGTACTTCTAGGGAAGACTTACATTCTTCCTACGCTTGATTAGGACCGCCATCTTGTTCTCATCATCAGGATCACTTTTAAGACTTGTGAGTCAATTAACGATGGAGTACATTGCAAGTAAATGACACCGATCTCATCACTATCAGACATATTAAGCTCATAAAATTTAGGCTTTAGAAAGGCCTTAGAATTGGTAATTTTATTTTCTTCTGCGTGTTCCACAGACTCAGTTGGCCACTCAATATGGTGTATCAGAGAGACGGAAAGTGCAAGGCCGATGATGGCAATCACTCATTGACTATGCTACTTCCATGCTTTGAATTCTGCGGCTTGTAGTGAAGGAGCTTCCTAATTGCCATAGACTTATCTTCCATAGTCCCCATCGCATTAGAAGCAGTGACACTTGTCTTTGCCAGGTTTTTTTTTTCAATTAAAGACTTCTATTAAGTATGAAAGAAACTCGCAAGAAAAAGCTCAAAAGTGGGAATACTTCATGCAAAGCATGAGAGAAAAAGCTCCTCAAAAAGAGCTAGAAAAAAGCCATGGAGGAGGCTGAAAATGCCACCTCAGCCTTGTAGAAAACTCTAAGAAGAAGGGAGAACCCCTCCATTCTCTAAGGAAGATAGTCCTCCTAGCAGTGGCTGCTTGAGAAGTACCCTGCATGGTGCCCCAAATGGCCATTAGAGTATGAATAGTATCCATCCAAATATTGGCTAGAGTGTGAGCAGGGTGAACCTGAGATCCATCCATAGCCTCCATGCATCTGGCTCTCCAAATGTGCCATGCTGATATGCTAGCCAGTATCTCCTAGGAGGAATCCGCACAAGAATGCACAGCTCTGAAAGGTGAGATAGGGACAATATCCAAGGAGCATGACTTCACTATGTGGCATCGGATTGAGAAAGCCCATGAAGAGCCATGCCTCTTGTAGAATCATGAGGCCCCTTTAGAGTAAGTCAAGCAACTGAGCCTCGATCATAAAGAATAGAGAGGCTACAAAAGCACTGAAAATCTTGGCAACCCCCTTCCAAACTATCCTCGCCTGTCTGCAACCCCATAAGCAAACTACCGACATGCAATGAGACTCCTTTTTTGGAGTTCCACCAGACTTGACTTAGCATCCAGAGTAGTGGTTGCAATTAGGTCCTTTCTCACAGGTTGGTTTGTTTGCTCTTGTTAGAGCCGTGATAGGGATTGTATCACTCAGTTCAGAAGGCCTATAAGGAACTTTCTTTGGAGTGGACTTGATGGCATGGAAGATACTATAGCCAAGGTGGCTTGGGTACAATCATTCTCCCCACTCAGGAAGGGGGTCTTAACATTTGTACTTGCAGTGCAGAGCCTTACTCTTTTTTTTGCCGAAAAAACAGTGCTAATTATATTACTTCGAGAGCAAGATACAAAAGGTCAGCTTGTAGCTGACGGGCTGCGTTCACAAATCGGACACAGCCCTAAAAGGTAACAAAAATAAATCACTCTCTCACGGAGGGATAAGGCGAGTGTGAGTGAACAGCCATCGGGGTGGTGAGTAGCGCCACCGAAGGCCCTGCGAAGTCTGCTCGAAGAAGAGGCCCTGTGTGTCCCAAGCCCGGAGGAAGCGTCTCCGCTTCTCCCGACTGGCCCGGGAATCTCCCTGAATCTGGTCCCATTGGCCTCTGAGGGTATGAATAATCTCGCTCCAAATATCAGTCATGATCTGGGCAGTCGATAAGGAGGTGCCACCGAGGATCTGCGCGCAACGCGAGGTCCAAATGTGCCACCCTGCGATGCTGCTAATAATCTCCCAGACTGGCTGCCTCTCCTGAACTCCTGTATCAGCCTCTGCTAGGTGCTACGGGATACCCTCGAGCGGCCCCCACGTCCCCTGTGTGATAAGGAAAGTGGGGTCCTGCTGGCATGCCTCGAATAAGTGATGAAGACCAGGTGCGGTGCTGCACCAACAGAACGCGCCCCAAGTGATCAAACCTAGCTCCGGTGCTGCGCGAGTAAGAATCCCGAAAGTCCACCTCCACACTTCCTGGGCGCGAATGCAGCTCCACAGGCAGTGTTTTGGTGACTCCTCATCCTCATGGCAGATCTGATAGCGTCCGTCCTGGCCTATCTGCCGCAACCAGCTCCCCACTGGAAGACCTTTGTGGGCAAGAAGCCACAGGAAGTAGGAGATCTTCCGCGGCCGCCAGCTCTCCCACAAGGCCTTCCAGAAGGCCTGCAAAAAGAACCTGGAAATACCCTGTGCATACCAGCTGGGCCGCTGGGTGGGGGGGCGGCTCTGCATCCACCCAAGAACTCGCCTGCCCAAAGTCGTGCTGTAGGCAAAGAAGGAGGTCGGCCCCTGTCCTGTCACAATCTCTGGCCAACTCCACTCTCCTGGGTCCCAATCAAGCTCTGACAAGGCCCGCCCCTCCCAGAGCCAGAGTCGCCAAAGCTGCATCTGATCCTGCTCAATGCTAGGATCGGTACGCCAGACCTTCCCCAAAAGGCCTACGACCCGAACCCTCTGCCATGGGAGTAGGGGGTCGATGAGCGCATCCTCTCTCCTGAGTCGTCCATCCCCCATAACCGCGAAGAAGGAAATAGAGGAGTCGTCCGTACGTCCTGCGACCACCAATGGGATGCCACGGGGGGTGAACTGTCCCAGCCAACGGTCGTCACCAGGCATGAGGATCTGAGGCTCAGGTGGAACCAACCAATCAGCTGGGATCGCGCCGTCGATCTCCGTGCGTCTCGCCTGGGCTCCACGTGCACCTCCAGCTGCGTCTGCGAGATCAGCCGTCTCCAAAAGTCTGTACGTGTCCCTCCAAACTCGAAGGGACCGGGCTGGCCCCCTCATCCAACCATCCCACCTGATATGTGATCTCTCCCCCAACTGAAGGCTCTCGGCATCTCTGACCTGATCATTCCAGATAAGCGGTTGGCGATCGATCTCCTCCTGACAGCTAGGAGGGGACTGAATGAGACTGAGGCGGAGCCGCCTCCAAACCATGAGGAGGCTACGAACGAGTGGGGAGCGGGGCTGAGTGAGCGGGGCAGAAGTGAAGATCCACCTGAGGGACGGGAGTCACTCTCCACCTCGGTGCGGGACACAAGAACCGACCCCCTGCTGAAATAGCATCTTCCACGTCTGCCCCCCCGGGGTCAAACCGCGGATGACTAGCTTGCCTAACAAGGCCTGACTCTGAAGCTCGGGATCGATGATCCCCAGGCCACCCTCAGCCTGCGGAAGAATGACTGTCTGCCAAGCAACCCTGGCTCTGGTATCTCTGAGGCCATCCTCCCCGGACCAGAGGAAGTTCCGAACCAGCCTCCTAAGCTGTGCCACACTGGATCTCGAGAAACACCAACAGGAAGCCACATACCAAGCCGTGGCTAGGAGGACCTGGTTGACTACCAGGGCACGACCTGCAAGGGAAAGCTTAGCAGTGCTCCAGAAAGCCAGCTTCCGTCGGATGGAATCTAGCACCGGGAGAAACTGCTGTGCTGGCGTGATGTCCATGCCGACCTGAAAACCAAGGTATCTAGCTGTCTGTCCCCATGGGATCCACCTGAAACCCAAAAACCTCCCCCACTGAGAACACGCCCCGGGGTCTGTGAGAAAACCAACTGATTTGTTCCAGTTGATTTTCGCTCCAGCAGCCGAACAGAAGACCTCCAGGGCCATCCTCACCCTCTCCAGCATCATCTCATCGTCCTGGACATACAGGGTTGTGTCATCCGCGTAATCCGAGTCCAAGAGCTCCGTGTCCTCCCGGAGTGGAAGGCGAACACCCCTAATCCCTGTAGACCTCGCCCGAAGGTAGTAAGTCATAGCCTCGACGAAGAAGAGAAACAGGTAAGGAGCAAGGGGGCAGCCCTGACGCACTGATCTCTCCAAGCTAAAACGCTCACCCATCCTGCCTCCAATGATGACTCTGCTAGAAGCTGTCCTGTACAAAGCTGAAATACCCTGAATCCAACCTGCTGGGAAACCTAGCCGCTCCAGAGTCCCCTCCAGAAAGGACCAGTCCACTCGATCGTAGGCCTTCTCAAAGTCGAGAAGGAGGATGGCAAGGTGTGATCCGCTGTGCTGAGCCCACTCCGCCGCCTGTGAAAAGGTGAAGACATTATCCAGGATACTGCGATCCTGGACAAAGCCTGTCTAAGTGTCATGAATGAGGTCTGGGAGTAGAGGCCGAACTCTGGCGCTGATCATCTTGGCGAGGATTTTGTAGGCAGTGGTAAGGAGAGTGATCGGGCGCCACTGATGGATCTCCTGTCTATCTCCTCCCTTCGGGATGAGGCGAATCAGTCCCGAGGAGAGGCTCTCTGGCATATAACCGCTGCTGAAAATCCTCTGAAGAGCTGCTAGGAGGGGCTGATGGATCTGGTCCCAGAAGGAGGTGAAGAATGCCCTGGATAGCCCATCCTCACCTGGGCATTTCTGTCCATCGATGGCCATCAAGGCCTCCAGCATCTCATCCGTGGTGAACGATGCCAACAACGTCGCCTGCATGCTAGGCTGGACCAGGGATGGAATGTGCCTCCACACCTCCTCACGGGCACGTCGAGTACGAGGGGCAAGCGGCTCCTGCTGGAAAAGGGTCCTGTAGAAGTCGGTGGCCAACCCCAAGACCTCTCCCGGATCCGTAACGATGTGTCCCTCCGCTGTCCTGAGACTCCGAAGTTGATCACCTGCAGCTCTCTGGCCATGCGTCCTGAAGAACTCCCTGCACATCCGGTCACCCTTCCGAGCCCAAAAGGAGAGAGAGGCGTGATAGGAAAACTCTGAGCGACGCTGGAGTGTCTCCTCAAGAAGGGCTCTGGCTCGAAGGGCCTGGATCCGAAGCTCCTCCGAGCCCGGGGATGCCTGCTGGAGTCGCTGAATGGAGGCGAGGTCCCTCCGAAGAGCTCTCTCTCTACCCCACCAATCCTGTCGAACCTGTAGGGCTGCGAGCTGGCAGATCTGGCTGGACTCCTGCAAAGCCTGCGCCACCGAATCAACCAGATCCACGCACTCGCCCCAGTCTCTGTCCCAAAGACTGCATGTACTGCTGCGCACGTCCTCCCTCGAGAAAATGGAGTCGGGAATCCGGCATGAGCGGGGGGGAAGGGCCTGAGCTGCCGAGTCTAATGATAAGAGCACAGGCGCATGGTCGGAAAGTGTCGTCCCTGGAACTATACCCGCCTGACCGCCTCTGCTGATGGCCCAATCACTAACATAAAATCTATCCAGCCTCTCCAGGAGTCTGCCTCCTTCCCTGCGGAAGCCCCACGAGAAGTCCAAGCTCCCGTGCCAACGCCGGAAGGACGGGTCTCGCCAACTGTCCCTTCCTCCTGTCGCAAAGATAAAAGAGTCCCAAGCGGACTGCTCTGCCTGAGACATACCTATAAACTCCGGTCCTCTGCCCTGCTGGTCCTCCAAGGTCTCCAGATTGTTGAAGTCACCTCCAACAATCCAGGAATCCATGTCTGGGAGAATCCCTGTAAGTGTCCTCCAGAAGGTGGCTCTACAACGGAGATCTGTGGGAGCATAAATGTTGAGGATTCCAACTCTGGAGCCCTCCAGTTCCAGGCCTACCCAAAGGGCACGGCCTGGTATCAACGTGCCATGACCGAAAACTCCCTGGGCTAGCTGCTCGCCCACGGAGGTACAGACACCACCACTCCTCCCCAGTGCGCCGATCGCGGGCGCCCAATAAGTGTGAAAGCGTCCAGGGAGAATCTTCCCGCATCTACGGGAGTGAGCCGCAGAAAGCTTGTGCTCCTGGAGCAGAAGTACATCCAAACGACCAATCACTGCTGGCTGAAGTTCCTGTCTCAAAATGAGCTTCCTAGGACCACGGGTGCCAGAAGAGTGAAACCCGTTCACATTCCAAGAAACGAGGTGTAGGCTCATGGAGAGGACTGGGAGGCTGCGAACAACTGTCTGCTCGCGGTCGAAGTCGAAGAAGAAGCTGACATTTCGGAGTGGAGACGCTGACGCTTATGGGAAGGTTTGGAGGGGGAAGCGGGGTCGTCCTGCCCGTCCTTCAACACCTTCAGCAAAGGCGAGAGGCCTTTGGTACCATGAACGAAAGCTTTCTCGAGCCAGCTCGAGATCTCTGAGGTGGACATCCCGTAGAAGGCACGGAGTTTCTGAGGAGTCCAGGCTCTGACATCTTGGGGGAGGGACCAAGACAGGGGGGGCCTGAGGATCACAATCAGTCTGAAGCGTTTGGCAGCGCAACGCCACCGCAGGCGCACGTCACCCTCGGACCACTGAGTCTCGAGAAGCTGCCCATTGGACGGCCCAATCCAGGAGCAAACCTGAGCATGCGTCTGCTCCCTGAGAGCCTCCCAGACCGAGTCGTCTGTCCAGGTCTCGGTGCCGTCGCTAAGGAACATGAAAGCAAAGCTAGGGCCATCCCTAGGGGCCAAGGCGGCTATCTTCCCATCCGCCCCTTTGCGGAGCAGGAAGATACTGATGTCGAGGCAAGCTGGAAAGGTCCCGAGGTCGGCCACATCCAAGTAGTCCCAGGGGCCAGATCTGTAAAAGTCGCGGGGGAGCTCTCTCTCCTGAAGCTGAGGCCCGTCAGAGTCTGCCACTGAGGGGCTGGCGGACAGAGAAGCCTGCTCCGGTGGTGGTGTAGACTCAGGGTGTCCTGCCAGCGGAGGGGGAGGGGGAGGAGGCTGGGGAAAAGGCAACTCAGACTCCTCAGGGGGGACTAGCGGAGGAGGAGGAGGAGGAGGGGGAGCGGGGGCTGCCCTCGGCTGAGGAACCATCGGTGCAGCTAGCTCTGTGGGAGAGCTGAAAGAGGCGGGGGGGGGGAGGGATGGGGAAGCATCTGGAACTGGGGCTGAGAAGGAGGGGGAGAAGACTGAGGAGGACGAGGAGGGGGCTGAAGCTGCGGGTCGGGAGATATGGGATGCAGTTGGGGGATGGGCTGGGGCTGCGCGGGAAGAGGCTGGGGAGAGGAGGAGAGGGGGACCTGAGGCTGTGGAGGGCGGGCTACCGTCGAAGAAGATGCTCTCCCAGGTCCCTGGGGCGGCTGCCTGTCGGGTTTCTGAGGTGCAGCTGCAGGTTGGGTAACCTCTGCCTCCTTGCCTTTATCAGAAATCTTCTTGTTCTTTCCTCTTTTCCTTCTAACCTCAGTCCAGCCGCCAGCTAACTCTGGTCCAGGCTCCGGCTGCCTCTGCTCCTCCTGGCGCGGCTGCCCAGAGGGGAGGGGGAGGGGGCGGAGAGGGAGGGGGCGGGGGAGGCCGAGAAGAGCTGGCGAAGCGTGGACAAACAGCCGCCAGGTGCCCAAAGCCGTGACACCTCAGACACTGTCCTGGCTGTCCGGTGACTACCATGCTCTGGGTGATGCTGCCGGCGTCTGTCACGATCTCGATCACTGCCGGGAGAGTCGCAGGATCCGCCACAGCCACACGGACTCGGGGGGCTCCTGCCGTAGTCACCGCATCGGCGAAAGTGTCGTGCATAACCCAGCCAAAGTGGGGGCCCAGGTCCCTGACAATCGGTCGCAGCTCAGCAGCAAGACCTGGAAAAACTAGCGTCACTGGATGGCGAGGTATACGGAACCGAGCATCAAAATTCGCTGCGCTGAATCCACGGTACCACGGGACTATCATGATAATCTTTCCTTCCACTGACGTGGGGGAGCCAGCAATCAGGTTGCTCGCAGCTTTCGCATTGGAGAGTTTGAGCCAGAAGATGCCCCTTCCCATAAGGGCCACCTCCTCAATATGGCCGTCCTCTAGCATGAGAGTGGACTGGAGCCAGTCCCTGATGGCTGATCTGGAGGGGGAATGTCCAATGACTCTGCCATAAACAGAGGTAAGGGCAAAGTCATTGGCAACCTCCTGAACCCGAGATGATTGTTGCTCTGTCAGGATGACGCGGTAGGCATCTGGAGAGGGAGGGTCCGTCTGGGCCTCCGGTTCCGGGCAGGGAGCCGCCATACCGCCAAGACAAACTGCGAGGCTTCCGATGAGGAAGAGGCTGCCACCCAAAAAGGGGAGGGGTAGAAGCGGAAGGGTGGGGCCTGGGTGTGGCGGGAAGGATGGAGGGCGGAGGGCGGAGGAAGCGGGATGGGAGGATAGGAAGCGGAGGTGGCGCGGGGTGGAGGAGTGGGGGCGGAGAGAGGGTGAGGTGGGGAGGCGGGAACGGACGCGGGGGCGGGGGAGAGGCGGAGTGGGGCGAGAGGACGGACGGGGGGCGGGGGGAAGGGGTGGGACGGAGGGGCAGGGTGGAGCGAAGGGGCGGGGGGGGCGGGGGCGAAAGGCGGGAGGGGAAGGCGGGGGTGGAGCGGAAGGGCGGAGAGGCGAGAGGGGGCGGGGGCGGAAGGCGAGGGGTGAGGGGGCGAAACGGGAGGCGGGGGGTGAGCGGAGTGGTGGCGGGGCGGGGTGGAGCAGAAGGGTAAGGGGAGAGGGGATGGAGCGGCGAAGGGGTGAGCATAGCGAGGGGGGGCGGAGCGAGGCGGGGGTGAGGCGGGGTGTGAGGGGAGAGGGCGGAGAGGCTGCGGTGAGGGGGGGGGGTGAGACGGAGGTGCGAGGGGGTGAGCGGAGGTGCGAGGGGGGGGTGAGGTCGGCAGGCAAGGGTGAGGCGGAGGTGAGGCGGGGGTGGCGAGGGAGGGCGCGGCGGCAGCGGCGGGTGAGGGGAGGTGAGGGCGGAGAGGTAGGGGCGGGAGAGGTCGAGGCGAGGAGGAGGGGCTAGGGGAGGTAGAGGTACGGAGGGGGAGGGGGAAGCTCGCAGGAGCTCGTATCCTCAGTGCAGAGCCTTACTCTACAAGGTGGTGAGGGGAATTTTACTGGGGCAAGAGCCGTGGAAGGACTTCTTCATTCGATGCATTCAATCATGTATACCCTTAGCAGGAGGAGATTGGAGAGGCAGCACCGGATGGATCTTTACCTCAGCCCATCTCAAGTCTCCTTCTTGCCCTCTTATGGCTGCTATCCTAAAAGCTAGGACTAGCTTCAGGAGTACTCTTCCGAGAGTTTCCCCTTCCTCTCGGGAAGAGATTGATAAGCAGCCTGTCATGTGGAATGACATTATACTTTATGACATGGCACACCACTTGGCACTTCTCACTATATGCTGTGGTCCAGGTGGGAGAGGGGCCCTGCCTCTCCTGTGGGTTCTTGGAAAGCATTCAAAAATCTGTCAAAAGATAGGAAAGCTGACTTGGTGAGTCACCTCAAGGGGAGTGCAGGGAGGATCTAGTAGATTGATGCAGCCATACCAATGGAGTGGTTGGAGATAGATGATATGCCTATTACTTGCTCCACTTGGATGCGGGATTTTTTTAGAGTGGGCATTCCCTTTTCTTTCTTTTTTTTCTTTTTTTTGCACAAAAGAAAGGAACCTTCTATTAATTCTTGAAAGACTTCATACAAAACAGCAGCCCCAAAGGTCCTGTGAGTATGGGAAAATTGGAAAAAGGCTGAAAGAAGGAAAAACCGGCTTGTACCAGAGAAACCTAGCGAACTGCCTAGGGGATCTCTGGTACTGGGTCTAACAGCCAGGTGGGGGGAACTATACAACCAGCGAATCCCTTGCGGAGTGAATATGTAAAAAACTCCTGCAGGCCAAGCCTTGCAAAGTCGAGCGCGCCTTGTGACAATCGTCCTAGAGCCTGGGGTCCCATGCTCCCAGGTGGAGTGGAGGGTGTAGATGATATCCTGCCAGATGGTGACCAAGGTGGCCGAGGGTAGAACCGGATGCTCACCCATCACCAGTTTCCATCGAGCAGCCCAAATGTTCCACGCCATGATACTAGCTACTACCCCCCATACGCTGTCCTCTGGAGGAGAATGAGGAACGATGCTATCAAGAGGGACCGCCTCACGGAGCTCTATCCTCTAAATGCTCTGAACTTGTATCCGGTAAGCTGGGGAGACCTCATCAATCTGGAACGCGTGTCCTCCCTCGGTCAACCAGGCCACCATCCCCCATGTGTAGTCCCTCTAAAGGCTCTGCATACGGGTCATAATCCTGAGGGCTCCCATCCAAATCCTCGCTGCGCTATGGCAGCTCTAGAGGCACCCCTCCACTTGCATCTGCTCCAACCATGGGCCGATGGGCAAGCCTCCTTGGGCGGCCAGCTTGAAGAAGTAGGAGATCTTCCTCGACTGCAAACTAGACCATAACCACGTCCAAAACCTAGAACGGGGACCTCCTAGGGCACCCTCTGGGCCACCCAATGCCTCTCCCTTGAAGGGGTTCAAATCGAAGGGTCCATCTAACGCCTCCTGCCAATCCGCGTGGTGTAGGAAAAGAAGGACACCTCGTCCACCTGCTTGGCAAGGCTGCCCCTGGAGGGCTAGAACCACTCTCCTAGATCCCACTGGACCTCCCTCAAGGGCCTACCCTCCAAAAGCCAGAGGCGCCATCTCGGGGCATCCCGCTCTGGGATACTGGGAGGATCAATGTGCCACTCCTTTCTCAAACGTCCCACAACTCTGATAATCTGTCAATGAATCTCATCTAGACTCCCTCCAGGTCCTACACAGCAAAAAGCAGGCTGTGTGCTGCCTCGCTGCATCATCATCCTCAAGGGGACACCAGTCCGCGAAAACTGACCCAACCATCTGCTTTCCATCCACACATGAACTCCTTCCCACCAGTCCTCCGCTACTCTGACCCTCTCAAATGCGTTAAGGCGCCAAACCTCGCCTCAGCCTCCATGGGTAATCTGCTCTATCTGCCAAAGGAGCCGATCGGTCCATTGTTCCACTGTGCCCAACCAATGTGAGTCCGCTGCCCGAGCATACGTCCATCTTGATCCTTGATCTCCGGGTGCCAAATAAGGGGCTAACGCTCAAACTCCTCTCTGCATCAGGGCTGAGCACGAATGAGGCCCCTTGCTAATCTTTGCCACACCCTATGGAGGCTCCTCATCAAGGGGGAACCCTTTCCCATAAGGGGGGCCTCTGAGAAGATCCATCTGTGTGAATGCTGCCACCACTGTCCCCTAGTGCGTGGGGTGTTACGGAGAAGCCCTCGCTCTAAGAGGATCTTCCAAGGCTCTGCACCTAGGGTGAGGCCGCACACAACCAACTTGCCCAAGAGGGCTCTGCTCTGCATCTCCGTATCAATGATACCCAAGCCTCCCAATGCTTGCGGCATGATCACCGTCTGCCAAGAGACCCGGGCTCTAGTATTCCTCGTGCTGTCCGATCCTGCCCAAAGGAAGTTCTAAACCAACTGTCGAAGCTTCCCAATGCACTCTCTGTGAAAACACCTGCAGGAGGTGATATACCAAGCCATGGCAAGAAGGACCTAGTTTGC
This sequence comes from Dipteris shenzhenensis, assembly GCF_047967505.1. Taxonomy (NCBI): domain Eukaryota; kingdom Viridiplantae; phylum Streptophyta; class Polypodiopsida; order Gleicheniales; family Dipteridaceae; genus Dipteris; species Dipteris shenzhenensis. The sequence continues at coordinate 14,929,896 of NC_141614.1, read as the reverse complement.
CACAAAGGCACGGCCCACTAGGGAGAGTTTGGCCGAGCTTTAGTAGAGAAGCTTGCGCCGAACACTCTCGAGGACCGGGGTGATCTGCTGCTCTGTTCACCTAGCATCCGAGGTATCTTGCTGTCTAGCCCCGTAGTATCCAGCCAAAGCCAAAGCCGCTCCCCCACTCTCGAATCTCTTGTGTCTGCTTAGAGCCTATGAAGAAACCTATGGAGGCTTATTGCTCTTTGACGTGGAGGTGAGGATGCTCTTGTATTTGATGTCCATTCAGGAGGCAAGCTATCCAGATCACAGATGACATTTTACTGGAGTTTCCTTTCTAGCTTGTGAGGATCTTAGGTTTTGTGGAGCATGGTTCTCACTCACAGTGGTACCTTGATCCTGGCCCGCTTCTTATTACCCTGGGTTTTGAGATTGTGGCTCTATGGAGGTGTCCCCATAAAGTTCTTATAGTGGGACCTCAAGGAGTGGGAGTGGATTGATGAGGAGCACCGAGAGAAGAGCCTCCCCTTCTTTTGTTACAATGTCAATAATGCCAGGAGATTCCATCTTAGCTGCAGAGGTTGGAGGCCTTCAAATCCACTCATTGGGAGAATTTTCAGATATCTCCGAATTTGCAGAAGGTTTTCTTGAAGAGACTTTGGAAATGCTCTCCAACACAGAAGCAAACTGTTGCAAAGGAGAGATACCCAAGCCGACAAGGCATCCCAAATACCTAACGGGAATACCCCTCTGGACCCAAGTGAATCCAATATCCATCCCCAATCCGGAGTGTCCTCATCGCAGACCCAAAAACCATTGGATTTATTCCAATCAATGTGTGCACCCGTTGTCATATAGAATAAATCCAAGGCTGTCTTGAAAGAAGAGAGAGTCTGCAGACTAGCATCCAAAAAAATAGTTGTATCATATGATCTATAGGCGGTGGAGGTTTGGAGCCCATCGAAGGACAACAGGTGCTGGTCCTATAGCCCGTGTCGCGTACGAAGTTGGTGTGAGAGGAACACTCTGTCGTGGAGAAACTATACCAGCACTATGTTGTGCAGGAGCACTCTCAGGAGGTCGAGGAGGAGCTGTACCAGAAAGGATTTTTGGGCCTCTTCTTCTTTCTAGGGCCATCCCTTCCGAAGTGCCCAAAGGTCCCATACATCCTACACTGATCCTGTCTAATCGCAATTTCGACTCTCTATCGAAAAAAGGAACCATCCGGACAGTGGAGCATGACATGGTCATCAAGTATGTTCGGATCTTCGACGATGACCCTAACTCTAGGTATACCCCGAATGATTTGATTCCCTTTTCTTGCAGAAGAAGGCAATCCAGGGGGGGGGGGGGGATCTCAGTGACAATTCCCAACACTCTCCAATCAATGTAAGTAGGTGATGATAAACCTGAGGAGGTCCAAGAAACCTGATGCGTATCCTCTTCTAGCTGGGTCAACAAAGCCCAGCATGATGGAGCCAAGAAAATCCTCCTATAGCCTAGCTATAAAGGGCTAGGTTTGAGCAAAGTGCTCACAGCCTGTGGAGAATCGAAAACTAACTAGAAAAAACCTCATCCCAATAAGTGAACATCTTTAAGTCAAGGGGTGAGGTTGGTAGGTTAAGCCGCAAGCGTCCAATCTTTAGACTCTAAACTAGAAGGATGAGATCCATAGATGTGTGCAAAGAGTGTAGTAGAGCTCTCAAGCTCTACGTCCTTCTTGAGCTGCTGCAACTCATCTTTTGCAAAAAATGTTGGTTCTTGCGGCCGGTGAAAGTGGTCGAGGATTGGCTGAATGGGATTCCATTCATCAATCGAGGATGAAAGAGTCGATTCAAACACCAAGAAGCTCTGTCCGACAAATCCTTGCTGTGAGAGGGCTAAAAAGAAGAGGGTAAGCTGATTGTTTTTTAAAATTCTCCCTTTTTTGGAGGGGCTTAGGGAGGAAGGGGCTGAGAGGAAGGGAAAAAAGGAAGAGTGGGAGTGCACGGAGAGGAGGAGAGAGGGGGGATGGGAAGCAGCCCAGGGGGGAAGGCGGGGAAGCGAAGAGGGGAGGAGGTGGGGTAGGAAGGAGGGGAAGTTGGTGGAGGTAGGGGAGGAGGAGGCGGGGTATGGTAGGGAGGTGGGGGTAAGGGGAGAAGGAGGCGGGGTAGAGGGAGAGGAGGTGGGGGTAGGGGAGGAGGAGGCGGAGTAGGGGAGGTAGGGATGCAGCCCGGACGGAGGAGGGGAGGGCGGGGGAGAGGGGAGCTGTAGGCCGGGAGGGACGAGAGGGCAAGTCGACGGAGGGAGAGGTGAGGGGAGGAGCTGAGAGGGGCAGAGAGCTGAGAGGGGCCGAGGGGAGGAGGGAGAGCCTGAGAGGGGAGGGGGCTGAGGGCTAGGCTGAGAGGAAAGCTACGGGAGGGGGCAGCAGGGAGAGAGGTGGGGAGGAGCAACAGCTCTTGAGGAACACAAATTGTCTACAAAGTCCTTCCTTGGTCTCTATTGTCACAGATGTTGGAGGATTATCTGCCCATCTTAGTTTGCCAAGTTGGAAATCCTGCTCCTAAGAATTTCTTCAAAGTATTCATGGGCAGAAATAAAGAAAATAAAGAAATTTTATTGAAGTATTTGAAAGACCAAAGAGTCTATGAGACTGAAAAATCTAGATACAATGGCATCCGCACCCAAGAAAAAAACACAAATTCTAGTACTAAGTATCTGAGCCCATGGGGAGGATGGGAGTGTGGTGTGGTATCACTATGGCAGTCCTCTATATGTTTTCCAAGGGGCCAAATCCACCAAGCGGCTGAGAATGGATAAGAGGGCCTCGACAGAGAGACGACCCAATGGTGATTGGCACTGTTGTGCCATGAGACCCGTGATAGAGCATTGAAGTTAGTCAGTCAGCTATGGTTTCCTAACCATGGCTCTTCATCAAACGAGTGCCACTGCCCCCCCTGTTGGATGAGTGCCACTATCGCCCCCATCAGATGTGCCTTCGGTGTGGTGAACGTGGAGGGAAGATCCGTGCATTGACACACTGACCGGTCTATCGTGCTCTCACTCTGGGCCTCAACTATGCTGTCTCCCTAGTGACTGCTGGTCCATGCTATCTGGCTGTAAAAACTCGGTGATCACACGTTAGGTGGAGTCTGGCTGAGCCCCTTGATCTCTTCTATGTGCCAATGCCGTATAGCCTCATGAATAAAGACTGCTAAAAGTCTCTGATTGGGTGCGCCAATAGGTTCAAATCCATCTTTGAAAGCATCGGATCTTCTAGTATACAAGGCATATGAAAACAAAGTGTTCCTTTGACTCAATAAGGTAGATCACATAAGGTGCATATGCAACGATCTCTAGGTATGTCCTTAGTCTGTCCAGTCTCAATGTGTACCCAATGTGAGGAAACACGAAACTGCCCGATCAAAATCCAAAAGTGGGGGAGGTGGATCCATGTGTAGCCTAGCGAGCCGATAAATATCTCCTATAATATCCATAAGCAATGATCTTTGTAGAAGTCGAGCTTCATAGAAAGCTCGCTAGGGGCTAACTAGATCCTGCATGTGTGTAATTGTGTGTCATCCTCTAGAATGACCTAGTTAGCCTCATGATAATCTGTCCATGTGGGGTCCCAGGCTCTCAAGCCATCTGCCATGGGGGTTAACCAGATCCTGTATGTGTGTAGTTATATGTGATCCTCTTGAATGACCTAGTTAGCCTTATGATAATCTCTCCATGTGGGGTCCCAGGCTCTCAAGCCATCTGCATGTACGAGCATACCAACACCCTTGATGGCCATAACTGCTAAAGTCATGGATGCAGACAGGGCAAAAAATCATCATCTGCATTATCCTCTAAGGTTGATGAACCAAAATCCCTGACTTGGTGGATATATGTGATAACCTGGAATGTTGTGTCAAGATGGAGGAGGGGGAGTCCGAACTCATCCAACATGATTTGGTGTGGAATTGATGGCTTACTACAAATCATATGTGTCAATAAGAGAACATGGAGCCTCTCCACTAAAGCCCAATCCACCTCAGGTAGATCAAGCCCCCATCATGGGCTACCATATATGCTCGTTGGACGGCGGACCAAAGAATCAAAGAGAAGAGACTTGTTTTGGGGATCTTGGAAGTGAGAATGAAAGCACTCCAGCTCAAGCCTAGCAAATATAGACTACGCCTGTTGCATTGTAGTTCTTGTTGTGGAAATTGGAAGAACTCCCAAATATGTGTAGGATGTGAGGGCCTCCATCGATAATCCATCAAGGGTGAACTGTTCTCAATCACTTTGGATGTGTTGAAGATCGAACCTTAGTTTTATCAATATTGACCTTTAGATCATGTGTCTCACAAGTATGGAGTGCATCCGAGCGTCGCCATAGGCCCTCAGCTGAAGAGGAAAGTAAGACCACATCATGTACATAGAGAAGAATCTGAATCATGGAGCCAACAACAGATGAGCATGCCCCTCCCAGTGTCCCAATGAAGGTCTCCAGCTTATCGACGTAGGGCCAAACAAAGTTGCTGATAATGGATAACCCTAATTGTTCTTGATAGTGCTCTTGATCTCCTCTGTCTTCCCTATAGCCATCCAAACCTTGCCTAAGACAAAGTGCCATGACTGCCCAAATGATATCTTGATTGTACCCCGAATTCCGCAAGCCTACCAAAAGTCTTACAAAAATCCATTAAGCAACAATATCCCTCTGTCTCTATAACCTACATCCTCAATGACACGTTGGGGTGTGAGGATGTGATCTAGAGTCACATGATTAGAGCCGAAGTTCTTGTGCATGAACTTTGAGTCCTTGGAGCTTTGCAAACTGGCTAACTTGTGTATCAAGCACTAACACATAGATCATGGACACATGACATGCTCAATCACAATGGTCCTGTAGTTTTTCAAGCTCATGGGAGCAATTGCCTTGTGAATGAGAGTGATGGTGTTAAAGGATCTAGATGTGTGGGAAACTAGTGTAGACCACTTCATTGAAAAGCTTTGCCAAGATTGGGGCCATAGTACTTGTCCATATGCAATGTAGTCAATATTTAGTCCTGCGTGATCTTGGGCTCGGCCGTTATGTAGCTTCAAAGATGCGTGTTCGACGTCACTAGTCGTGGTGAATAGTGCCTAAGAGGTAGGGTGGGGTACTTGTGAGAGGTTAGGTGATGGCTGGTGGGGAATGTCATATAGTCTACATGCATAAAAGTGGCCCCGGTGAGAGGAAAGTGGGGATCGTTACTAATGAAAATTCCACCAAAAGTCCTTGGAGTTGTTACTAAGAAGGATATTTAGTAGCTCCTCCTTGTTTTGGCTCAAAAGAAAGCACGCTTCTTCCGGAGGACCAAACGATGATACTCGTGTATGGTCTCTATACTCGGAAGATGATGCTTGGTCTAGAATCTAAGTTGATGGCTTAATGCACTACACTCATCATTGTACCAGCTATTTTAGGGGATTGAGCCGAGAGGCAGTAGGTGAGTTCTATGTGTGGTGTGCATAAAAGTGTACAAGGTGGCCTCATGCAGGAAGTGGGTGATCAGAGCAGCTTTATCTTCCAAGAAAAGATCTGTTAGTAGGGTGGAAGGACATGTGGAGTACTCAGGAGATAGGCTATGATTGAAGTGGATGTCACAATATGTGGTGTGAGTGGATGGTGTTGAAGTAGATAGAATCAGCTCATCAGATGTATAGAACTAGGAAGATTGAAGAAGGTTGATCTAGGCACCGGTTCTTCTTCCCGTTCAAGCCACAATTTGGCAGCGGTTTTGTGTTCGCATGTCCCAAAATAACTTTGCCCCTATGCTCGGTATTCAGTTCCAATGGATTTGGTGAAGGAGATTCTCTCCGAATGTTCACATGTTTTGTACCTTGATTGCCTCCTTCAATGGGAGCATGAGATGGTAAAGTATTGAACAGATTTATCCTGAGTCACAAGACTTCTAGGGGGATTATTCGTCTCTATGTTGCTTCCATTAAGTTGTTTCAGGCTGGAACTTAATGCAGGAGCATGAACAAGAGAAGGATGATAAAAAGTTCATGGCCTTCAATGACACATGGTCACAACTGACAGAAGCTAAGATTATCTATGGGTTTAAAAATAAAAATCAGATACTGATGAAGAAAGGGAACAGTTGCCCAATGCTGTAAGGCAGTACACCCCCTTCAGATTTTTCCTTCAGGAATTACAGACCGTTATCTTTTCTACCACATCTTAAACAGGACAACATTCTTATAGAATATCTCTTGTATCTACATATATATCTTTTGCATCATCCTAAGACTCAGGAAAATTGCTCAAAAAAATAAAATAAAATAAGACTCGGGAAATTTTCATTTTTGTTCTTTAAATCATTCCTGTCATATTATGATTTGTTTACTACATTCTCATAGACATTTGAGCCTTTTGAAATTGCTAGTAACTTTAATTCTCGCCAACTTCTCTCTTTAGCAGATGTTCACTTTTCCTGCCACTTACACTCCTTAGTGAGGTGCTTCCTTGCCATGAATCAGGTCAACCATGAGCACAAAAGGCAACATACTCTATAGATTCCTTTACCCCCAGAATCAAAACCAGTGACAACTCAATGCTTCCTAACCATTATACCATGTTATTCATTTCTCCTCTCAATCAAAAAGCCAACTTTTCTACTTTCAAAAATTTCCACAACTATGGGTTCAATGGATAATATTCATACTCGTCTATATTATGTAATGAAATTTTGAAGAGGATGTATTGAATCTAATATCAATACAAACAAATAATTTGTAACAATTCAGGCATAAAGGTTTAACAATCAAAGGTTTACCTGGCCCCTTGGAGGGTCAGATCCACTGACCAATGTGTGATGTGGCTGAAAAGCACCCATGGCAATCTCTGTATCTCTTGTCCCATCCATGGAGCGCTGATTGATATTGGCTGATCCAATGATAACATATTCATCATCAATAATCATTCCCTTTGCATGGACGTATATCATAAATCGTCTAGTCTTCAAAACTTGGGCCTGAGTCAAAATATCTTCAAGAATCAAACCCTTCCATAACTTTCATGGAATTATCTCCTTTATTGTGTAATAGCATGAAAAAGTTCTTCCTCATTTGTTTTGATATTGTAACCATACTCTTTCCAAATACATGACACCATAATGATACACAAGCATATAAAGCAAGGTTGTAGTGAAATTCAATTCATATTAAAAGGTGTACTAGTGTGAGAGGCAGGTTATAACCCCTCTTCGCTATTTGTTTTGCTGCAAGGTACATATTGGAACATATGTTAACATCTCTTGGATGTACAAAGAGAAGTTGGAATTAGTCTTTTATAAATAATGTTACAACGAATTTTAACTTTATGCAAAAGGGTGCTCTAGTATGTGTAGTTGTAACCCCTCTTCTCTATGGGGTCTACAAGAAGATGGAGAACTCCGTAAGCTTGAGTGTCTAGGGGAAATTTTCTGAGTAAATGTATGGTGGGTGGTCATGTTCCCACGGGGGATATATTGATGAAGGGTTAAGGTGTAGTGTAAATTAAAAAAGAAGGAAGAGGTATGGGGAAGAGGATATCGTGTAGAAAGACAGGGCTGAGATTGTACAAGGAGTTTTTGAGAGCATTGGAATGGAAGGACAGCTTTTGTAGCATGTCGCTCTCCTCCCTCCTTCACCCTTGCTTGGATCTTCCATATGAAACACACAAAAAATGTTGATAAATAAAATTGGTCTCATTCTGGTGGCTTTTCCGGGTCAACATTGGTCACAAAGGGAGAGAGAAACTCACGACTCAGCATGAAGGCCTGGCTTCAAAGGACAGGAAGCAGTCTGAAAATGGACATAGCGATGCGGAGGAATCGGTAACCTCATGGGGTGTTTTCTGCAAAAGTGATGGTTGGTGGTATGGATATAGATAGAGACAAAACCGTTGTCAATAATAAAATAATTGTTTGGGCAAGAAGCTAATGACCGACAACCAATCACGGCTTTGTAGAAGCGTGATGACAGTATTGGGCCAAGCGGCCCTATTTTGATAGCAACTTGATTTGATAGGTCTGTCGATTGATTTGGAAGGAAGGTAGCTCCTGATATGGGTGATTTGGGCTGAATGATGGCTCTATCTCTATCTCGTTGTCTAGCGGCGATGCTGAAATACGACATCGCCAGCTATGGACAACAAAATGGTGGAAGAGGGATGTAAATAGAACTGATGAGACATGATGTCTCGTTGGAGGAAATCCATGCTCGGTTTGTATACATGGGATGAAATAGAGGCTTGTCATTGTGTAGACGGTAGTGACTCCACGTGCAATAGGGATCTTGGAGGAATGCCGACAGAGACTTCACTCCTAAGCAACTCCTTGGGAGAGCTTTGCAAGCACGAGCCTAACACTTGTGTCACTCAAGTGTCTACCGAATTGTGTCAATGTGATTCCACAAGAATGAAGAGGGAAGGAGAAGAGAAGAAGGGAATGTAGGAGAGGGGAAGGGATGTGGAAGAGAAGGGAAGAATGGAGGGAGAGTAGTGGCGATCACAAGGCAAGACACGATCGAAAGTAATAAGTCTCACTCACAAGAGGGTAGAGAGAATGAGAGCTTGAGTTCCAAAAGTTTGCAAGTACACAATGAAGACCAATGTCAAACTTTTGGCCATTTATACAATCCACCTTTTTAAGGGAGGGCTAACCCTGTACTCTCTTTCACCTCTCTCACTCTCTTTTTACAAGCACTTGGACCCATATGGCTCCAAGGCGGATATCATATATCTTTTTACAAGCACTTGGACCCATACAGCTCCAAGGCGGATATCATATTGCTTTTCTCGCATCTTCTCCTACTTCTCTGCCTTATCTTTACAATCATTGGGCGCTTGCATGAACTATTAACCGTGGCGGTTAACATTCCTCCCTTCTTGTGTTGTCGTATGCCTTCTCGAATTCCAGAAGAAGAATGGCGAGAGGCTGCGACTCCTCCTGGACCACTCCACTGCCTCCAAGAAATTGAAGATGTTATCCAGGACGCTATGCTCCTAGACAAAGCCGCGGTCTGCGTCTCGTGGATGATGTTTGGTAAGTGGGGTCGCAGACGCAAGCTCAAGACCTTGGCCAAGATCTTGTACGCGATGTTAAGAAGGGTGATCGGCCTCCACTGGTAGATGTCTAACCTATCACCTCCCTTTGGAATCAGGCATATCCATCCTCTGCTCAAGGAATGTGGGAGGGAAACGGTGTTGAAGATCTCCTGGCAAGCTAACCTGAGTGGGGTGGAGATATACTCAGAAGCATTGAAAGAAGCTCGGAGTCAGGCCATCCTCTTCGAGGCACTTCTGGGATGGAAGAGCATGTAGGGCCTCTTAAAGCTCCTCATTAGTAAAGAGCGTCTCCAACCGATTGCTAAGAAACAACGTAACAACTGAGGGGACCTGCTCCCACACTGCCTCTTTGGCTAGAAGAGTGGTGGGTGAAACCTCCTCTCATTGAAAGAGCTGTTGGTAGAAGGTTGTGGTCATCTGGAGGATCTCCTAAGGGTCAGTGTGTATATGTCCTTGTGAGTCCCTGAGTCGTTGGAGCTGGATCCCTGCAGACTGTGGTCATGTGATCTGAAAACACTGTCTGGTCATCCTGTCACCTTGTTGGACCCATTTGGCCCGGGAAGAGTGATAGGAGAACTCTGCTCTGCAAACCTCCAAATCTTGTAGCTCCAATCGTGCACACTCTAGGTGGTCCCTGAACCACTGGGACCCTGAACCCTACTCCTTGAGTCACTTAATAGACGCTAGGTCTCGCCGAAGTGCTCTTTCCCGCTCATGAAGGGTAGCTCTCCGTCTGAGAGCCTAGCACTATAGCTCCTGATTGCTTCGTTGAATCCTCTCAGCCACCCATACCGCCCACCCCTCAAGGGGTGTGCCCTCGGGCCATCTCCAGAGCTCCGCTACACCTGGTATACGGACCCTCTTTTGGGGAAGTTTGTGAGGAGGTTGCTCCAGATGGAGAACTGCCGGAGAATGGTCTAACATCGTGGTACCCACTAGAATGCGGGTGGAGCAGCCACAGAGTAGGGCCCAGTCCCCTATGTAGAATCTGTCTGGGTGCTCCAGCAGCCCGTCTCATGATGTTGCTGTCCAAAGGAGAATTGTGGGCTGCCCGAAACCCTGGTAAACTTAGAATCGCACCATGGATCCCTACCATTGATCCTGCTCTCAGGTACTCCTCTTCCCAGCTAGCATCTCTGCGAAAGAGGCTCCTCCCTGCTTATCCTCCATGAACTCAAGGTTGTTGAAGTCACCTCCAACAATCCATGAGTCCATCTCTGGGAGGCAATCTATGAGCCGCTGCCTGAAGGCCGGTCGGTGCTACCTGCAACAAGCAGATGCATATACATTCAGGAGACCAATCCGAAGCTCTCCTTCTTGAAGACACATCCATACTGAACGACCTGGAATTGAGCTCGTCCTATGCAAATACCTCTGGGGCCACCGCCTAGGATGCCAATATACATACTCTTGCACTCCTACCAACTGCAGGGGACCAAACCTCTAGGCCCCTCCTAGGGAAGAGGTGGTGTCGGCGTGTGATGTCCACTACTGAGAACATGTGCTATTGAATCAAGAGGAAGTCAATTGGTCTGCCTACCAAAGCCCACTACAATTCCTAACAGAGAATCAAGTTACGTGCACGGTCATGAAGCCCATGCACGTTCCAACTCACCACTGTCAAGCTCATGGGGATGGGACGGCAGCACACAAGGCTTGCCTGTGTGTGGGAGCCTGCTATAGGAAACCGTACTTCAACGACTTCGCTAGAGGTTTGGAGGGAGATTAGTCTATGTCCATGCGTCGACAAGCCAGGGTCGCAACCAGCTTAATCCCAACCTTCCATGCCCAATACTGCACAAAGGAGACGTCTACTCCAAAAAGATTGGCACACTGTTGTAGCATCCTATAGTTGGGCTGTGTGAGTACCACCTCTGGTGGCAAGCGGATCACTGCTACTGCCGAGCCTGAACCTGGCTTCGCTGGGGAGAAGCCAAGCCTGAACCTGGCTTCGCTAGGGAGAAGCCAAGCTGGAGATGCGCTGAAGCACCGTGAGCGAGCCAAAGGTCCATGCCTTGTGGCCCCAACCACTCGTCCATCATCTGGTACATCTGATGCTCCATCATCGCTCGAAGAGCTCTAGAGTCCACTTCTCCATCCCTATGGAAGCAAAATGGAGGATCCGGGCCAGGTGGGTACTGGATCCTACTGTATTGATGCCCCCTTTTTGGGGCTGCAAGACAGAAAGGTTAGCTCCAAGGGCATGGGGTATGAATCTGGGATCTCCAAATAATTCCACGGTCCCAACTGCCAAAAATCTCTCATTAGAGGCCTCCCAGCTCGCATACAAAGGCTTGAGGACTAGGCATCTGCGCCCCTCTCCTCGAAGATATGCGAAGAAGAAGCTGAATCTTGGGTACTCGACGAGCCGACCTAAACCTAAGTAGAGGTTGACGGGGTGGCCTTTGCCTTGCCCCTACTCACCAATGACGGGTCCACTACCAAGTCAGGAGGGGTGCGCAAGGAAGAGACCCCAGGCAAAGCTACTACTGCTGTTGCCTGGGGAGCTAGGGCGATGGGTGGAGGGAGGAGGTGGGTGGTGAAGGTAATTACAGAAGGAGGAACGGGTGGAGGAGGTAGGGGGGAAGCCACGGAGGATCTGTCACAACCGCCGCCTCCGACTCTGAAGGGTACTGTAGGACTGTGCCGAATGCCCACCCGATAGAGGGAAGGATGGCTCGATATTTCCTTGGAAGCCCCAGCAAGCGGAGTGTCACTAGAAAATGGGGAACACGGTGAGTCGACGAGTCCATGTCCTCCACCGTCAATCCATGATACCAATGAATAAGATACACTAGATGTGGGCCCAAGAGAACAAGGCTCCTCTACACGAGAGCCAGAGCAGTATCCGGGGAGCCAAGCTGGATGAGGAAGACACCCCGTCCATAGATAGTGACCTCATCTAGTCCTTGACTTGTCTCCTCGAGGGAGTGAGGCCAACTATCCTGCCTACAACTGTCCTAACCTGTAGAAGATTCACTACTTGTTGTACCTGTTGCTTCTCCACCGGTGAAAGAAGAACTTTGACAGCTGGGGGAGTCGAGAGTGCTACCATAGAGCCCCTTTGGCTAGACCAAAGGTCCCAAACACCAGGACTGAGCCATAAGCTGCACCTCCCGCCAAAAGGCGGGAAAAAGGAGAACGAAAGAGAAGAAGGAAAGGGTGAAGAGAGCGCCCGTGAGTGAAAAAGTCCGCCAATAACTCGTCAACCAAGGGGAAGCTCTATCTTAATCTTAGGATAAGTGCAGGCTTGTACAAGATTCATAAGGGAGAGTCAAGTTAAAGGGAAATCAGCCTTGGAGTTCTTCCACAAGCAAGCTCTTAGTCTTGGAAAAGACACTAGAATGCACAAATGAGAGCAGCCAAGAGGAAGAGCGAGCCGCCAATCAACTTTGAGGCGCACTACAAGCTATGGCTGCCTTCAATGAAAGGTGAATCTGATGGGACTGGCTAGACCTACGAAAGAGAGTCTTTGTTGGTTGGTCACTCCTTGCCAGCCCTTGGTACACGAACTAGCTTAATCTGTTGCGGAGTGTTTGCTCGAAGGGAACTTTGCTGGAAATCGCTTGCACCAAATGGCCCTGGCTGGCGATTGATGACGAAGTGGAGGCGGCCTTCTTGCGCCTCCTTGCACGCAGCAGTGTGGGCTACTGATGGTGCACATAGGCTGCAGCACGAGCTGGAACACACCCTAGAGGCAGGTTGTACGGCGACCACACGCCATACAATGGGCTTTGGTGGTTATGAACGTAGGGGAGCCGCAGACTCAATGCGTCCCCTTCGTGACGTCAAGCGCTACACGCGGCCAACCAGTAGGGCGAGTGGGAAAGGAAGAGCCGGGGAGGCTCTCAATCCAACTTGGAACCTAGAGGCCCTTATTTTATAGACTAGGCCAGCCAACTAGAAAGCATGTGCTTTCTAAAAGCTGGGCCTGCTTTTCTTGCCTAAAATAGGCTTTCCCCAAAATCTTGGGCTTCCCCAAAAGCAGGTGCTTTTCTCGATAGAGTAGGGCACCTTTGATGCTTTTAGCTCAAGTGGGCCCTTCATTAATTGGGGCACCACTTGTCTTGTGCTTTTCCCCTTAAAAAGTGGGGGAAAATAGCCTTGTCCAAAGTCTCGCACCTTGCACAAACAATATCCAACACTTTAACCCATTAGAGGTTAGCCAAATGCATGCATTCTAGTCCTTGGACTAATCCTAGTCCCTTGTGGGCATCCCCATAGTGTTATTTAAACAATCGCAATGCAAAGGAAAATAAAACTTGTTCTAGTACTGAAGTCAACTTTCTTTGACCAAAGTCAATCTCAAAGGTTTCTCTTTATTTCTTGGGACTTATTACAAACTTGTGACAGTGAGAAATTGCACATGGACAGTTACTGGGAAATAGCAGCAATTGCCTTAAAATAGAGTTAGTTTATGAGATTGTGGAGCTCAGTCTCAAGGTTTCTTAAGGGATTTTGAGCACATGTGAGAGCCTTGATATCCGCACATTGTATTAGGCTCTTAGTACATGCTGCTTTTGGTGATAAACTATGATGTATTATTTGAGCAAAGCCCCATTACAAAGTTCAGGACTTGCTGCTGTATATGTATCTTTTAAGGGTTTTCCTAGCCTAGTTTGAAGCAGTTGCAATCAAGTTATGCATGTGTAAAGGTCATGATGCGTGCAGATTTGTAGATAGTTCAGGATTCGGTTGATGTTTGCTAGGTGACAATTTGGCCTTTGATGGAGTTGCTAGTGTTCTGTGGGTCTAGGAAGGAGGACTTGGTTGGGCATTCACATGTTTTTTAACCGAGCATGGGTCTCGAATAAATGGCCCAAAGTAGAGTGGGATCTTTCTTTGGTGATCTTCTTGATGGCCATGCATTATTTGGTAGAGATATTTACCTCTACTAGTGAGGAGCTGTTGGATGCCTTGTCGTCGATTGCCTTGGTTGAGCAGTTTAAGCTGTGAGAGCCTTTAGTTATTTTGCAATAGATTGAAGATCTAAAGCAAGCTAGAAGGTTTCATAGGGAGTAGAATGGCTCCACATTTTTCTTGTAGTCCTCTGCAGGGTTGAGGTGGCACTTTCAGCCTCAAACTTGAATTTTTTCTAGCTCTCTTGGATGAGCATGTTATTTGCCCACTTGGGGCATTTGTTTTGACATGCTCTGCATGACGTATTTTACCATGAGCTTGCTTGGTGTTTCTTTTGTACTTAATAGAAGTCTTTTCTTTTGGGGAAAAAAAGAAGCAATTAGAAGGGGATCACGTCTTTCATGTGGCACTGAGATTCAGGAAATTATGGGCAAAGTATTTGGTTTGGGATGATGTTGATGTAGTGATATATACAATGATATGGTGGTGTAGGATAGACTGGGACTTAGTCTATTTTGGAGTTTTAGTGTGTTGTAGTTACCAAGTACTTGTACTTCATTTGGTTGAACATTTCAGTTGGAGTTCACTTGTGTTCACTTCTTGTTCTCTTGTGTTCACAATCCTTCTCCATTCTTGTTCCTTCATGTGGTATCAAAGCTAGTCGTTTCAGTTTGCTAGTCGTTTCAGTTTGCCTACTTGCTTCCCGCTCTCCCGCGTGCTCTTGTTGCAATTTTGTCGCAGAGAAGGGAGTTCTGCTTGCAAGCTGCCACCCCTGAGCTCACCCACACTTTGTTAGAGCTTGAGAGCTCAACTCCCTACTCGTTTGGTGCACATTGGTGGCCGTACAGCTCCCATACCAGCTCCCTATCAATCTCGCCATCAGCCCGGAGATTGGACTTGCCATTCGTTGCCCTTCAGCTCCGTACAGGCCGTACAACCCATTTTTCAACATGCCCCGTACAGTCCGTACTGTTTGTATAGATTGTTACCCGTGCCTCCTGCCCGAAATATCTGCCCATCCGTACTGTTGTACAGACTGTTTCCGTACACAAACTAGCAGGCGTACAGCCTGTACTGTACGGACTTGCTCGCATTCAGCCTCTGGGACAGCTCACATTTCAGACTTGCAGCTCGCATTCGACTCTACGGAGCGCCCATTTCCTCTCCAGCTCCGGATTCAGCTTGGTGGTTCAGCTTTTGCTCCTGTTGCCTCTGGGACAGCTCACATTTCGGACTTGCAGCTCGCATTCGACTCTACGGAGCGCCCATTTCCTCTCCAGCTCCGGATTCAGCTTGGTGGTTCAACTTTTGCTCCTGTTCCAGCTCGAGATCCTTGCTCCAGCTCATTTTCAACCTCTCCCAGTTGGTTCTTGCAGATAGCATTGCATAAGTGTCTTGCAGATTGCATTGCACAGGTGTTAGTGCATTTGGGACAGTTTTGGCTGCACATTTAGTGTAAATCATTGCTCAGGTATTGTGCATTTTTGAAGCCAAGTGTTGGCTGTAGGTTGATGCACTTTTGGATGCCTATTGAGTAAGAGTTTGCTATCGCATTGTGAGCCATTGTTTGGCTGAGATTCAAGCTGATTTTTTGGGGCAGAAATACATTGCATTTGAGCCAGTGTTTGGCTATGGTTGAGGACAATTTTTTGGGTCAAAAATATAGTGCTCTATTGCATTTTGTATTCCGGAAGGGATTGAGGTTTGAGCAGATTTACTGCTATTTCAGAGCAGCCACTGTTAGTGAATCCATTCAGAAGAATGCTACATGGGAGTTAGTTGATGCACCCATTGGCGAGAATGTGGTTGGCACCAAATGGATCTACAAGATAAAGTATCATGCAGATGGTACAGTTGAGAAGTACAAAGCCCGGTTAGTTGCCAAGGGGTATGCACAAGAAGAGGGGATAGATTATCAGGAGACCTTTGCTCCAGTGGGGCCAAGATGACTACCATTCGCTCTGGCATCTCTCTTGCTGCGTTTTATGTACCAGATGGATGCCAAGGCCGCCTTCCTAAATGGGGATCTCAAGGAGGAGGCCTATGTGCATCAACACCAAGGGTTTGTTGTTCAGGGACAAGAGCACAAGGTATGCAAGCTCTGGAAAGCCTTGTATGAGCTGAAGCAAGCACCTCCTGCATGGTATCATAAGATACATCAGTTCTTGCTGTCCCAAGGCTTTGTCAACACTAATACAAAACCAAATTTATATGTTCTGCAACAAAAATCAGATTTGTCATGCTTGTGCTTTATGTCGATGACATCATACTCACTGGCAATAATTTGCAGCAAATTGCAGCAGTGCAGTACATCTTGTGTCAGACTTTTGACATGATAGATTTGGGCCTCTTACACTACTGTCTTGGCATTGAATTTTGGCAAACCCAAGGGGGGATTTCTATGTCACAGACAAAATATTCAAAGGGGTTATTGTAGAAATTCAAGATGAAGAACTATAAGCCTGTGGCCACTCCATTGGAAAAGGGAATCAAGCTGAGTAAGCATGGCACAGCTGAAAAGTTTGATGGCACTTTGTACAGGAAGTTGGTTGGCATTTTGATCTCTTATGCTCCACGCAGCCCGACATTGCCTATGCCACAGGGCTTCTTAGCCAGCTCATGCATTGCCCCACAGTCACGCATTGGAATGCAACGAAGAGGGCTGCATTATGCTCCAGATGGTGACATTTCTCTGAGTGGCTTCACCGAATCAGATTGGTCAGGGGGCATTGATGATCGCAGGTCAACTTCCAGCTATTGCTTCTTATTGGGCTCAGTGTGCATCTCATGGCTCAGTAAGAACCAAGACCGTGTGTCTCTCTCCTCCAATGAAGTAGAATACAAATCTGCAAATTCAGCCACTATGGAATGAATGTGGTTAAGGAAGCTTCTACATGACTTGCATCATGCTCAGGATGGTGATGCAACTCCGATCTTCTATGACAGCCAGAGTTGCATTGCTATTGGAAACAATCCTGTATTTCATGCTTGCATGAAACACATAGAAAATCACCATCATTATGTGCGGGATTGTATCACAGATGGCTTCATTGATCTCACATATTGTTCCACTAAGGAGGACAATGTGGCAGATATCTTCACTAAAAGCCTGTCAGTGCCTCTCTTTACACGACATTGACATGGCTTGGAGATATGATAATTCAAACAATGTCAAGGAGGGTTGTTTTCTTTTGTACTCCCATAGGTTGCTATATCCACATGTGGATGAATTTGTGCAACCATGGTACTTTAGGTATTGTAGGTGCTTTTGCGATCATTCCAAAGCATTTCAACCATATCATGAGCCATTGCAGTGATTGCATAGCAATCAGTGGTCTTTCAGTCGTCCATTTGCCATTGCAAGTACACTCGCACTTATTCTTTAGCTTGCAATCATGTCTCTCAATGAGCATTTTGGTACCATGACTGACGTAGATAAGTTGGATGGACC
This sequence comes from Dipteris shenzhenensis, assembly GCF_047967505.1. Classification (NCBI taxonomy): domain Eukaryota; kingdom Viridiplantae; phylum Streptophyta; class Polypodiopsida; order Gleicheniales; family Dipteridaceae; genus Dipteris; species Dipteris shenzhenensis. Next base: position 14,912,536 of record NC_141614.1, on the reverse strand, counting down.
TTGCAATCATGTCTCTCAATGAGAATTTTGGTGCCATGACTGAGGCAGATAAGTTCGATGGACCTAACTATGCTTTGTGGTCGTTTCCACTCTAGAATATCTTGGTTGGAAAGGGCTTATTGGACATCGTGAATGGTGATGAGGCTAGACCTGCTAGATCTAGCATGAGTAAATCTTCCACTTCTGGTACTGCCACTCAGGCTTCTACTACCGCTCCCACATAAGATCAGAAGAGGTTTGATCACAGGGATGCCCAAACTTTGTCTTTGATTGCATTGTCTGTGAAGACACATTAAGTCCACTATCAAGTCTTGCAAGACTTCAAAGGCAGCTTGGGATAGATTGAAAAGTATGTAGAATGTGAAGAATGAAGCAAGAAGCATTACTTTGAATAATAAGCTCAATTACATGTCCATGTGGGAAGGTCATACTATTTCAGCTCATATTGCAAAGATTACTAACATTCGGGATGAGCTCGCAGCTATTGATGAGGATATAGAAGACAAGAAATTGGTCTCTATCACCCTTAATAGTCTGGCTCCCTCATATGATACGTTTGTTACTTCCTTGACCATTATGCTCAAGGCTGCTCCACTCAGTTTTGAGGAGTTAGTTGGCTTGCTCTTACAGGAAGAAACGAGGACTTCCAATTCAGCCCGTTCCTCTTGTCGAAGTGAGCAAGCCCTTGCCACTCTTTGGAAAGGGTAAATCTCAAAAAAAGACCAGCCATGCTTATCAGCCCAAGAAGGAGGGGAATACAAACATAAATGCAGGGAATGTAGATAAAGGTGCAAAGGTGAAGAAAGGTAGATGCAATACAAGAAGCTTGGTCATTACATTGCAGAGTACCAGAAAAGGATTGCCAATGAGAAAAAGAGGCAATGCACAAGCAGTAATTATGTTGCACCAGCTGAGAATGCCAATGCTTCACCATCTCATGCAAATTTTTCGCAAGAGGGAAAGGATTATGTATTTACTGCATTTCAGAACAACTTTGGGATTTAATTGCACATGATGCTTCGCATGCTTTATCTGGTGATTCTTCACTTGCTGCCATAGATACTTGGTATCTAGATAATGGTGCATCGAAGCACATGACTCACAAGAAAGAGTGGTTTGAAAAAATCAAACCTGTTCATGGTAGAGAGGTTACTTGTGCCAATGATGCCACTCAGGACATCACACGAGTGGGAGATGTTCCCATCCTTATGGATTCAGATAAGAGAAAATATATCCGTGATGTCTGGTATGTTCCTGACTTCATGAAAAATCTTGTTTCAGTTCCATCCATGGCTCATGATCAACATATGCTTGTGGAATTTCAGGATGATTAATGCAGGATCAAGGATCCAAAGAAAGAGTATGAGATTGTGGCTCTTATGAGGCCAGCATGGGTCTTTACAAGCTTGATGCTCAACCCTATAATCAGCATGCTATTGCTGTCTCTTCTGCTACTCAAGGTGATTTATGGCATGCCATGTTTGGTCATGTACATCACAGAGATTTGGCATATTTGCATAATCATAATATGGTTGAAGGTTTGCCAAAATTACAGCAGCTTGCTCAAGAGGTGTTTGAAGTGTGCGCTCTTGGAAAGTTGCATCGCCTACCATTGGATGGTTCAAGTTCAGTAAGAGCACAAAGGGTTTTCTAGATAGTGCATAGTGATGTTTGTAGACCAATGAATGTCACAACCCATAGAGCATATCAGTATTTTGTCACATTCATTGATGATTACTCCAGGTTTACTTGGCTCTTTCTCATGAAAAGCAAATATGAAGTGTTCAATTGGTTTAAGGAGTTTAAAGAATTGGCTGAGAACCAAACCAATTCTAGAATTGGAACACTTAATTTTGACAATGGGAGAGAGTATACTTTACATGAATTTGAAGGGTACTTGAAATATCATGGGATAAAGCATCACAAAACAGTGCCATACACACCTAAGCATAATTCAATTGCAGAGAGGAAGAACATGACTCTCATGGAGATGACTCAGTGTATGCTGAAATTTAAGAAAATGGCAAAAGCATTTTGGGGTGAAGCAATTGTTACAACCACATATATTCAGAATCGATGCCCTACACAAGCATTGGTTGACAGGACGTCTTTTGAGGCATTTTATGGGTACAAGCCCAAGGTGAATCATTTCCGAGTATTTGGGTCTGCTGCATATGCTTTGGTACCAGCTGTCGATCCAAGCTTGATGATAAGAGTATCAAATGCATCTTTGTGGGGTATAGCACCGAAAGCTGAGGCTTTAGACTTTATGATCCAACCACAAGGAAAGTAATCATAAGCAGGGATGTTTTGTTTGCAGAGCATGATAGCATGCAACCCATTAGTGAGGCATTGTCTCCATATGATGATACACCTCTGGACATCATTCAGTTTGAAGATGATGCTGATTTGGGTCCGTCAGTTGATTTGGGTTCTCCAGTTGATGTTCCCTCTACCTCTCAGACTTCAGCAGGGTTGCCACATGTTGGGGGTTCTTTTCCCTCAAATGTTTCAGATTTGCAGCCAACTCATGGGGAGGGACAACCCAATATTTGGAAGCATTATCAGCATCGTGCAAAGGATGTTACTCCAAATGCACTTCCAGATGCTATTCCCAGTGGGAAGCTAAGAATTCAGTTCCTAGATGGGCTAGGTTGACACTTGCAGATGCTAAAGATCAGCCTGTATTGGGGAGAACCAGAGCCAACACTCAGAATGCTAAGAAGCAGGTGAATTTTGCTCTCATGGCCCAAGTGATGGAAGCTGAAAGTGAGCCTCAACGCTTTGAGGATGCTTAGGGCAATCCGGCATGGCAGAAAGCCATGGAAGCTCAGATTAGATCCATTCAGAAGAATGCTACATGAGACTTGGTTGATGTGCCCATTGGCGAGAATGTGGTTGGCACCAAATGGATCTACAAGATAAAGTATCATGCAAATGATACAGTTGAGAAGTACAAAGCCCGGTTAGTTGCCAAGGGGTAGTAGAGGGAATAGATTATGAGGAGACCTTTGATCCGGTGGCCAAGATGACTACCATTCGCTCTGCCATCGGTTGGTTTGTGTACCAGATATATGTCAAGACCGCCTTCCTCAATGGGGATCTCAAGGAGGAGGTCTATGTGCGTTAACCCCAGGGTTTTGTTGTTCAGGGACAAGACCACAAGGTATGCAAGCTCAGGAAAGCCTTGTATGGGCTGAAGCAAGCGCCTCGTGCATGGTATCATAAGACTTAATAGTTCTTGCTGTCCCAGGGCTTTGTCAACACTCATACAGAGCCACATTTATATGTTCTGCAACAAAAAACAGATTTGTCATGCTTGTGCTTTTGCTTCTCATTGGGCTCAGCGTGCATCTCATGGCTCAGTAAGAAACAAGACCGCATGTCTCTCTCCTCAAGTGAAACAGAATACAAATCTGCAAATTCAGCCACTATGGAATGAATGTGGTTAAGGAAGCTTCTGCATGACTTGCATCATGCTAAGGATGGTAACGCAACTCTAATCTTCTGTGACAGCCAAAGTTGCATTGCTATTGGGAACAATCCTGTATTCCAAGCTCGCATGAAACACATTGAAAACCACTATCATTATGTGCGGGATTGTATCACAGATGGCTTCATTGATCTCACATATTGTTCCACTAAGGACAATGTGGCAAATATCTTCACTAAAAGCCTGTCACAGTGCCTCTCTTCACACGACATCGACATGGCTTGGGGATACGAGACATTCAAACAACGTCAAGTGGAATTGTAAAATGACATTGTTTTCTTTTGTACTCCCATAGGTTGCTATATCCACATGTGGATGAATTTGTGCAACCATGGTACTTTAGGTACTTCAGGTACTTCTGAGATCATTTTAGAGTACTTCAGCCATATCATTGAGGGGGGATTTGTAGAGATATATACAATGATATGGTGGTGTAGGATAGACTAGGACTTAGTCTATTTTGGAGTTTAGTGTGTTCAAGTATTTGGACTATATATACCAAGTACTTATACTTCATTTGTTGAACATTTCAATTGGATTTCGCTTGTGTTCACTTCTAGTTCTCTTGTGTTCACAATCCTTCTCCATTCTGTATCACTCAGCTTAAGAGGCCCGTACGAAACTTTTTATGGAGTGGTCTAGATGGCACAACTGATGTTACAGCCAGGGTGGCTTGGGAGACCTTGATTCTTCCTACAAGAGAAAGGGGTTTGAATATCATCGACCCGGATCTACAGTGCAGAGCCTTACTCTGCAAGGTCATTGTGAGAGGACTTATGCCAGGGCAAGAGCCTTGGAAGGATTTCTTTAATAGATGCATACAGTCTCGCACGCCCACTTCAGGAGAGGATTGGACACACAGTATCAGATGGGTTTTTACCACAGCCCACCTCAGATCTCCCTCTTCCCCTCTTATGGTTGCTATCCTAAAAGCATGGGCAAGAGTACACTTCGCAGGATTCCCCCATCCACTCGTGAAGAGATTGAGAGGCAGCCTATCATGTGGAATGACAGTATTTTGGATGAGCAGGGAAGACCACTTGGAGCTTCTCCTTACATGTAGTGGCCAAGATGGGAGAGGGGCCTTGCATCTACCGTGGGAGCATGGAAAGCATTCAGGAAGCTTCCTGCAGACCGACAGGCCCAGATGGTTCTTAATCTTAGAGGAAGTGCAGGGAGAGTCCAACAGATTGATGCAGCCTTGCCCTTGGATTGGGTGGACACAGATGGCATGCCTATTACTTGCTCCACCTGGATGGGGGCATTTTCCAGATTGGGAGTTCCTTTACAAGTGATTGCTTTTCATGACACACATGAGGATGCCTTAGTCTTTGATGTTTCTTCAGGGGGCACGCTGTCCAGATCCATAGACGATATCTTGTTGGAGGTACCGTTTCAGCCAGTCAGGTTAGTGGGCTTCATGGAGCATGGCTCTCTTTCACAATGGTACTTGGATCCTGACCCGCTTCTCATCGCCTTGGGCTCATGGAGGCTGTGGCTCTATGGAGGTGTCCCAATTAAGTTTTTGCAGTGGGACTTTGGGGAATGGGAATGGATAGATGAAGGGCACCGAGAGGAGGGCATCCCCTTCTTTCGTTACACGGTCAGTAATGCCAAGAAATTCCAGCTCAGCTGTAGGGGTTGGAGGCCTACCAGAGCTCCTCATTGGGAGAACTTTCAGATTTCTGCTGACTTGCAGAAATTTGTTTGGCAGAGGCTCTGGAAATCCCACCGGAATAGAAAAATCACTCTCTTCTTTTGGCTTTCTATTCATGGTGGGATAGCAGTGAACCAATGGAGATCCAGGTTCGGAGCTGACCCTTCTTGCCCTCGTTGCCTTTCTGCTTTGGAGACAATACAACACTGCCTTTGGGATTGTAGACAGGCGAGAATCGTATGGAAGGGGATGGCAAGACTTTTCAGCACTTTTATTTGCCTACCTTTCTATATGACCTGGGGATCAATGGCTTGGCTTACTCTTTCAGGGCCCAGGTCTTCTTTGAGAGACTTGACTCCTCTTGGGCTCTTCACATCCGACGACACCTTGTGGAGTCGTGCTCTCTAGAGGATGTTCTGGCCACTCTCTTCAAGGCTGCTCATTCCTCAGTTGACTCTCCATGGGAGGTCTTAGCTAGCATTGCAGCATGGCACATTTGGAGAGCCAGATGCACTGAGGATTTGGAGGGTTCTCAGGTTCACCCTTTTCAGATCTTGGCCAGTAGTTGGACAGATACGGTAAACACTCTGATGGCCATTTGGGCGACCATGCAGGGATCATCTCAAGCAACCTCCTCCAGGAGAGTTACTTTTCTCAGATATTGGAGAGACTCTCCCTTCTTTGCTGAGACTTCTACAGGGTTGAGTTGGCATTTTCAGCCTCAGCCTTGGTTTCTTTCTACCTCATTCCTCTGAGGTGTTTTTATTACATGCTTAGCATGTTGTATTTCCGCACAGAGCTTGCTCTAGCGAGTTTCTTTCTTACTTAATAGAATTCTCTTTTTTGCAAAAAAAAAAAGAGTGCTGACGCTGCTGCTATTCACGCCTCAAGAATGCCGCTATCTGCCCTGACTGCAACATGAGCTGCTGCCTACGCTATTCCAGTTGGTCTGATGCCTTTTCTTGGCCGTTTTCTGCCCTAATTGCAAGCTGAGCTGCTGCTACAGCCCATACTGTTCTAGCCTTTGCTCCAAGCCCGCACTTCAGCCCGTATTGATGCAACATTTGAAGCAGACATGGAGTATTCCAAAGCGGGAATTGTCATTGAAAAGTAATCTGGTAAGAACTTTCCAACTTGGCAAACCAAGTTGAGGCTTCTAATTATGAAGGAAGGTTGTGGCAGGTGATTAGTGGTAAAGACAAGAAACCTGAATCTGATGAAAAGACAATTCTAGTGTGGGAAACTCTCAATGACAAAGGTCTTTCTATCATTGGTTTGGGTTTGTTTGATGACGTTATTCATCACTTGGATTTTGATGACACTGCACATGAATTGTGGGACAAGCTAGAGCATTTATTTGGCAACAAAATTATCAATTCCAAAGTATTTCTCAAACAAGAAATCTTTAAGCTCCATATGAAGCATGAAGATTCTCTTAATGCTCATTTGCTCATTTGAATCATATGGAATCCCTCATCACCCGACTTGCTGCTTTAAAGGCCCCTGTTGGGGAAGATGATTAGGTGGTTGTCCTCCTTTCCAGCATTGAGGATATTCCTCAATATCGTGATATCATACTAGCACTTCGTGTAGCACAAGATATGTCCTTTGATGAATGGTTGCAATGCTTCTCGATCATGATGAACGAAGGCACAAGGATGTCCATGAGGAGCAGGCATTATATTCTAAGAGTAAGAAGCCATTCAAACCTTTCAAATGTGCGTATTGTAAGAAGCTTGTCCATACAGAGGACCGTTGTTTTCATAAGCTTGCCAAACAACAATCCAAGGAGCATGCTAACTTGGTTGCAGTTGCCACTAGTGAAGAAGAAGAAGATGACACTCCGACACCAACTTTTGCTCTCGTTGCTCATCTTCGAAATCTGTCCCTCCCTCAGAAGGTAGATGAGGATGATGAATATGTCTTTTAAAATATGTCCATGAGATTGATGTATATGGGTACTCTGCCCTGGGTAGTCCCCAAAAAATTGAATGTAATAATCTCTTTGAGTCAATAAAGTTTCTAAGCCTTGGATAGTCCTCCTAAAATGATGTTTTGCTATCTATGGTGTGTGGCTCCTTGTCACCCTATTTTGGAGCGAGGAGAGGGATGTATTGTGGGAGCCATGTATTGGCTTTGATAGGGTCTCTTTATCAGGCATGGCCAAGTTTCAAGATGTTGGTGTATTGCTAGACTTATGAGCTGGTCATGTAGCCATGCTAAGACATAAGCCTCTGAGTCATGTTGAGTCTCAAGCCATGAGAGTACTTAGATCAAACTCTAAACATGCTCAGACTTTAGCCTCTGAGTTACTTGAGGTGCACAGATTAGTAGTCTGTCATTGTCATGTTCTGTTCTTGGTTCCATTCCAATAGTCCATCACCTTTCCTTCATGGGACGGTGTTAAAACATGAAGTCAAGTTGAGTGTGTTTTAGTGTGTTCTACTAGGAGTTCTAGTAGAGTCTTATGTGTGAGTGCCATGTGTCATATTGGGAGATATCCCATATACACTTTGGTATTCTAGTGTGTGTCTATACTATATATGATTGTACTGGTGTGTCACATCAACACACATCAAGGAGTCTACATCAAGCTTATCAATGTGAGTCTTCCCATTTGGTCTATAGCTCATCTCCATTTCCTTTCACTTTCATTATCTTTACATTTGAGTATTATCTTCGCTCTCCCTAGCCTACCCTCTCTCTCTCCCTCTCCCTCTCCACCACGTTCCTTCAATACATAAACTAGGTAAATCTCATGCAGTAATGGATTGCTTATCCTGGTTCCTAGTAGAGGATATGAAAGGAGTTACTTTCAAATTGCCAAATGCTCATTTGTTTACAGTAGATCTGATAGAAACATACTACGATGAAATGCTACACTATTTGTCATAGGGCACTTTTCCCGAGCATATACCCAAAGACAAGCACAGGCAGTTGGCCTTCAAAATTGTATCAATAGGGTGCAGATGGAGGATCCAAGATTCTTCCAAATCAACTTTAAAGACAAGACACTTCCTCAGAGAATAGACACGCAACCCTTTCTTCTTTGAGTCCCCCTCTAGCTTGATTCAGCATTTTCAGCCACCTTCTTGTCTTTTTAAAATTCATATTGAGTGTCAATTTCTTTCATACTTAATAGAAGTCTCATTTTTGGAGGAAAAAAAAGATGCACCTCACAAATCCAATTTATTACTAGACCATCAAAGACATCAAATTTTGTTCTCAAGAGAGACTTGTACCTGTTCATTGAGTATGGAATGAGACCACCCACTGTGTTTTCCTGATATCTTTCTGATTTCCTATGATTGGGTCATCTTCATGTTAGGCCTCCCCCTTGAAACAATTTGTGGAATGAGAGAGACTTGTACCTGTTCATTGAGTATGGAATGAGACCACCCACTGTACTTTCCTGATATCTTTTCTGATTTCCTATGATTGGGTCATCTTCATGTTAGGCCTCCCCCTTGAAATAGTTTGTGGGATTGGTACTTTCCCTAGGGTTCTATCCATTCTTAGGTCGTCTTCATGTTAGGCCTCCCCCATGAAAGCTTCTACGGGATTGGTACTTGCCCTCGCTAGGGTTCTATATATTGTAATTTACTTTCTTAAGATGAAGTTAATCTATATCTTATGGATTATTCGAGAGGACTATTTTGCACAGATTACGTTCTTGGCCTCTGCAAATCAAATTGGAGGCTTTAATTTTAATTTAATACCATCATATCATTGAGAGACACCTACTGCCTAGAATCTATTCACCATCAAGATTTTTTATCACTGAGAGACACCTACTGCCTAGAATCTATTCAATTTGTTAGAAGGTGGTAGAAGGCAATATAATATGAAAGTAGCAGTCAATGTATGCACAATATCCATCTAGGTGCAAGAAAAGGTCTAACAAGGATGGACATATACGAGTTGGAATATCATTGCTAGTACTACTGCCTAGCACATATAGAGAGCTAGATGCACAGAGGGCATTAGATCACGTATCCAAAGGTCCTCGGGGAACCTCAAAACTGGAAATTTGGAGCTATCTCCCAAGACAAAACAAAACAATATAGTGGGGGAGCTTGATAGCCTAAGCTTGCCCTCTTATAATAACAAACTCGATGCCCAATCAATGGTAGCTAGTCTACAAAACCCCAAGCAAGGTGAAGGAAGGAGGGATAAGCCCTGCAATTCCAGCCCACATAATCCTGGCCTGTCAACACTCCCAAAGGCAGTGCTGAATAGGCTTTGAAGCATGTGAGCAACGAGGGCATAAAGGAACTGCTCCAGGGCTCTCCCTTCACCTTTTTTTGGTCGTGAAGTAGGTTCTATTAGGTTTGAAAGAAAAAACCAAGAGAAAGAACTTACGGCATGAACACATCCTGCAAAACATGAGAATCTTGTGGTAAAAATACCACACATAGCATTTGAACATATGAAAAGCTGGATAAAACCCAGGTCTGTGGCTAGAAGTGCAACGTCATGTCTGTGATAGTCTCACATAAGAAAGGGAAACCTCTCCACACTTTGAAAAAACCATCCTTAGGGTCGAGACACCTCAAGCAGATAGTCACTAGAGTATGTACAACATCTGTCCAAATACTAGCCAAGTTTGAGATGGGTGGAACTGGGTGGCATCAATAGCCTCGGTGCATCTAGATCTCCAAACATGCCAGGTAGTAATGCTTGCTAAGATGTCCTCGCAAGTGTCCATTGAAGCATGTGCAAGTCTGTACTGAGACAAGGATGATTTGAAATATGCAAAACTACAAACATCCCCTACACCCAAATAGCCCACGAGGGGTCCTAACTCATAAAAAATCTTAGGTCCAATCTGCATAGAAGTTCTGCAATCCTTGTCCACATAATCCTGGCCTATCTATACTCCCAAGGGCAGGTCTGAGCAGACTCAGCTGAGCATCAAGGACAAGAGGGAGCAGCTTTGATTGCTCCTCTGAATGATTCACTGCTACCCGCCATGAATAAAAAGCCAAAAGAAGAGAGTAAGTTTTCTAATTCTGAGGGAACTCTAGAGTCTCCTCCAAAATCTATGAGGTAGTTTGAAAACGCTCTCAATGATGAGCTCTAGAAGGTCTCTAATCTTGACAGGAGTTTTAAACGTCCTGGCATTACTTTTTGTAAAATCAATGAACGGAAGGTGCTTTGCATGATTGCCTACTACAATCTATTCCCACTCGCCCAGATCCCACTGAAGAGATTTATGGAAACGCCCTCATAAATCCAAAGTGTCCAAGTACCAAGAGGGATATCCTCAATACGAGGGTCTTCATACCAACAGAAGTAAAATAACAATGCTCCAAAAGGCCACAAATGAAACTGGTGGTATGTTGGTCAGATCCCTTGTTTTTTAGATGTGGTTTTTGATGTGCACTAGGAGTCCCACAAGAGGCATATGACCTCGGGCTCCTGTGTCTACAAAAGCACACACCCATTTGATATTTCTATGCTACCCCCCATATGTAGATGCCCACTCCAGAGGGTTAGTTGCATCTATTTGCGCAGTCCTCGTCTGATTCTCACAAGAAGATCCTTGAAACCTTCCAAGACCTAGAGAGGATGTAGGACCTCTCTCCCACCTGGACCGTTGCATATATCATGAGGCACCAAGAGGTTTGTTACTCTCATCCACAATAGATTCATTCCACATAATAGCAGCCATAAGAGGTGAAGGAGGCATCATGATGTTTGCAGAAGAAAAAATCCGTCGAGCATTGTCCATCCAATATCCACCTAAACAGGGAGGCAAGACCCAATGCACCAAAGGAAGAGAGATTCTGACCCCAATAATTCAACTTTACCTCCTAGGTCAAAAGAATCAAAGACTCCTAAGCCACTTTCACTCTCGTATTTAAGAACCCATCCAATCAACTCCAAAGAAAGTTCTAATAGGAGGCCTCTTAAGCTGAGAGATGGGGCTACAAACCAAGCAATGGCTAGAAAACTTGGTTGACAACTACCACTCTAGAGGCTAGATCCAACCTAATTGATTTCCAAAAAAGGAATTTCCTCTTGATACTCTCCATCATAGGAGAAAACTACTATGAAGAAGGGATTTATATGCCAATCTAGCAGCCCAAATAACTAATTGATAAACCTCTTTGAATCCTAGAAGTCAAAATCCACTTCCCATACAAGAGAGTCCTCATCACTGATCCAGATGCCATTGTATGCCAATTAATATGTGTCCCTGTTGCAAGGCAAAACAAATCCAAGGCCATCTTGAAAATAGTAAGAGTCTGAGGAGAAGCATCCAAGTAGATTGCAGTGTCATTTGTAAGCTTACTATCTAGAAGCTCCACATCCCGTTCGAGGGAGAGTTCAAAACCAAGGATGTCCACCTGGGAGGAGCAACTATCTTGTCCTAGCTTGACAAATCTCTAGAACAGAGTGGTAGGCGACCTGTCATGTGGAATGATAGATACTCAATGATCATAGGAGACCTCTTGGTACTTCTCATTACATGTGGTGGTCTGGATGGGAGAGAGGACACCCGCTCCCTTTGTGGATCCTTGGAAGGATTTCAAAAACCTTTCGGATGATCATAAGATTTAGTTGGCAAGTCAACTCAAAGGAAGTGAAAGAAGAATTGAGCAAATTGATGGATTCCTACCCTTGGATTGGGTTTTCATAGATGGCAGGCCTCACCATCGCTCTACATGGCATGGGACTTTGATGACATCCAGTATCCCACTTCAAATCATAGGGCTTCGATAAGGTTCAAAGATGAGAATGCCTTGGTTTTTTATGTTCACTCTAGAAGTAGTTATCTAGGTCTAGGAAAGAGGATATCCTTGTGGACATTGTTTTTGAGTGTGTCAAGGTTTTGGGTCATGTGGAGTAGTGTTTCTTTACTACATGTTGGTAATGGGGGATTTTTTAGGACAGGCATCCCACATCCACAGGTGGGGATTTTGACATTGTATTAGCCAATGTGTAGGTGAGAGGCATCCAGCCAGACGTGTTGGACTTGCAAAAGGAGCTAAACCCTCATGGCATTTGCTGATAGTGTAGTGGAACAAAGGGAGGCTCTTCTCAGGGTTTCTTACATCAACCCGCTCCCACTGTCTAGGATCCCACTGCAAGAATTTTATGAGGACACTCCTATAAAGCCAAATCCTCTAAGAGCCCACAAGGATGTCCTCCAAATGGGGGTCTAAATATTAGCCAAAAGCCAAAAAACGCTGCTCTAGTGTCCCACAATCCTGACGGCCTCAAAACATGCACCATGATGATATCCTCATCCATGGATCTGGATAATGTGCTTCAAGAGTTCACATCAAAGACTAAGGCATCCCCATCTGTATCTCATTGGAGACCTATGACCTAAGTAGGCTCTGGAAGTCTCTCAGGAATAGAAAAACCATGCTTTTCATTTGGCTCTCTATTCATGGAGGAATTGCAGTAAATTAGTAGAGGTCTAGGTTTGGAACACCTACACTTGACCCGCGTTGCCTCTTTACTGAGGAGTCTATTCAGCATTGTTTATGGGATTGCAGATAAGCTAGGGTTATCTAGAAAGAGATTTGCGGGGCTTTTGAGTAAATTTTATCCTTCCCCTTTCTTAATCAGCATTGTTTATGGGATTGCAGATAAGCTAGGGTTATCTAGAAAGAGATTTGCGGGGCTTTTGAGTAAATTTTATCCTTCCCCTTTCTTAATCAGCTAGGGCTTCATGTCCTGGCCTTAGGTATTTTATGAGATGCCTAGTTTCTCTTGGGATTTTTTGGTTCAATGTCAGTTAGTTGAACCATGCTCTCTGGATTCTATTCCCCCCTCTCCATACAAACCTGCACATGCCGTGGTGGACACAGGTTAGGAGTTGATAATGCACATCTCAGCCTGGCATATATGGAGATCCGAATGCACAGAGGCACTTGATGGTTTCCAGGTCCATCCTCTCACACATTGGCCAGTATTTGGATAGACACAATACACACTTTGATGATGATCTGGTGGAGTCTAGAGGGGTCTTCCATGGTTACCTCTTCCCCCAGGAGGATTACTTTCCTCTGGGAAGTGGAGAGGCTGTCCGTTCTTTTTGGAGTTTTGTATAGGTTTGAGGTGGTACTTTCACCACAACCCTGGATCTTTACAAGGATTGTTTCATAAGTAGGGCTCGACCCTCTCTACTTTTTCTCATGCTTTGCATGATGTACTCTTACCTTGAGCATTGCTCTTGGGATTTTTTCATAAAATCTTTTTCATAAAAAAACAAACTGCATTTCATAGAGTTTGACATGCACTTGGGAAAATTTTGTCTCAAGCTGATCGGCCTCATAGTTTTTTATTGTATGCCAGATGGCAAAATTTACTGTCAAAGAACATTCTTAGGATACAAGGTGTATTTTCTATGGGTTAGGAATAAAGGTTCATCAGGAGCCAGTTCTTGTGAGCATGAGGGGAAAAACCTTACCAAAAGAGTGGTTGGCATTGCAGAGGGAGAGAGACATTGAAAAGAAAAGGTGGGGGAAACAAAAGGGGGACCGGAATAGGCATAGATCATCCCTTGGAGGGTTCCCATATAATATGCTATGCTCTATCTCATACTTTAATCAGATTTACAATTGCACTTTAACGGAATAAATCCAATCTGGTTGGGACTGGATTCTAAGAGGATTTGATTTTGGAGCTCGGACTAGGGTGCAATTACCTGTCTGCTGTTTTTGGCAGGTGGAATTGAGGGTTCTAAATCATCTTTCTGCTCCTTCTCACGACTTCCCAGACAGAAGAAATTCAGAAAATCAGTAGGAAAATATGTGTCTTGCCATCCCACCTCTTGCAAAGCTTGGGCAATGAGTTTGTACATCATCTTCATTGTTTGATGCTGTTTAAGAAAGAAAAGATCCAATGTTAACAAGCTATTAGCAAACTGTAGACCTAACAAAAGACTTTGTATCCCAAATCTATCGAAAACATATGGCACAAAATCTGCATGTCTATACATGATATTCTAAAAAACATATGCATAAAATTTAAGTTGCTTATGGTCCACTGTTAAGCAAGAGTAATTATCTTATAAAGGGTGGCACATATAATAGGATTTCAAGACAGAAGAGCAGGTTATACAAAATACTTGGAATCTCCATCCACATCACGGAGTCACAGAAGAAGAGTATTGAGTGCTAAGCTTTGCAATTAAAATCAAAATTTGGTCAGGAATAAACCATGGTACCAAAGACCCATCAGGTATTAGAAAACCCTTGTGGACTGTGAAGCATCATCAGTATCATGCGGCATGTTGATAACTTAATATTAGGTGGAGGGTGATCTGATAGGAAATAGTGAAATGACTCGTAACTTCACGGATGTGAAGTCCACCTCAAGCACTAGCTTCCAGCATCCTGTCACTAGATGTGACTAATATGCATCCATCACCGTACTAAAGATGGTGTAAGCAAGTCCGTCCTGAAGCTGGAAAAAGTAAGCCCTTTTAAAAATGGTGTAGCCATATTGAAGATGACAAATCACACTAAAGGTGATAGATCACACAAAAGGTGATAGAGTCACATGGGAGGTGACTAGACATGCTGAAGGTGTAACAGACACACTGAAGGTGTCATATGCTAGCACTATAAATAATGTGGTCACGTTGAAGGTGATAGAAGCTATACTAATGGTGATCAACCATGGTAAGAGCTCTGAGCTGTGAATAATTAGGCATGCAGGGTTTGTAGAAGATAACCGGACGAGGTATTATGTCCTAATAGGCAGATAATATCCGGATAGTAGTTTAGATGTATTTAGGCATAGTTAAGTGCTTACAGATACGAAGGGTCACCACCTGTCAGGTGTACCTCTTCAATCCCATGCTTGGAAACATATGAGAGCTGGAATTGATACATGCCAAATGTTTCTGAAAGCTCACATATTTTTATCACATACTTGACTGTTAGCAACAAGATTTTCTTGTGCTCTTTACAAATTTGATAGATTTTTCTGCACAAAATTTCCAATGATGAAGAATTGGTCAAGCCCTTATACTTCTCTACTTCTAAAACAATTCATATGAACTTGACAAACTCAAAAAGCAGGCCGTCAAGCTGACTAAAATACTATCAATGATGTGATATCTTAGATTTTGTGAAGTCAAAATGATAAAGTTCCATCACAATTAAGTCCTTGTGTTTTTAATGCAGGGGCAAGAGGACACTCAATTTTTTCGGTGACGCCTTAATCGCCCCCACTTTGGTTTTGATTATTGTCAGTGCATTCTTCTTCCCCTAAAAGATTTTTTAACACAGAGATCATAATCTTTTCGTTGTCATGTTGTCTTCTTCCAATTTCCTGCTCTGATCTTGAGCAAGTTTCTTCTCTTCGATAATATTTCATGGCTTCAGGATTTTGTAGAGGGCCTCAAAGTCAACTTAAAAGTAAAAACATGTTCCCCATAAGATCTCTATTTGGTACTTCCTTACAACCAGCATGAAAAAACAAGGATTCTATTTCTTTCTCCTTCTTTTTCAAAAAGATTACTTCATTAGGTATGAATGAAAGCTGCAAGAGCAAGCTCAAATGCGGGAGTACATCATGTCATGCAGGAGAGAAAAAACAGCTCAAAAGGAGCTAACAAAAATCCAAGGTGGAGGCTGAAAATGCCACCTCAACGCTGAAGAAGACTCAGAGCAAAACGGAGATCCTCTCCAAATTCTGAAAAAAGTATCTCCTAGCTGTAACTGCTCTGGAGGATCCCTGCATGCTCACCCAAATGGCCATCAGTGTGTGTATAGTATCAGTCCATATACTGGCAGGAAGGGAGAACCTGTGAACCCTCCATCACCTCCGTACATTTGGCCCTCCAAATATGCCAAGTTGCAATGCTAGCCGGAATCTCCCAAGATGTGTCTACCGAGGCATGAGCAGCTCTGAAAAGAGTGACGGGAACATCTTGGAGAGAGCATGACTCCACAAGTGTGTCGTCGTATAAAGAAGGATGAGTCTGAGTCATATCCCTTGAAAAACACCTGAGGGCCAGTAAGAGATAACTATGCCACTGATCCCCAAGTCATGAAGAAGGGTGCTCTATGAAATATGCAAAGAATCCTCGCAACACCCTTCCAGAAAGTCCTCGCATGTCTACACTCCCAAAGGCAATGCTATACTGACTCAACTGCTGCGTGGCATCGAGGACAAGTAGGGTCAGCCCCGAACCCGGATCTCCACAGGTTCAGTGCAATCCCTCCATGAATAGAAAGCCAAAAGAAGAGAGTGATCTTTCTATTTCTGAGGGATTTCCAGAGCCTCCTCCAAAAGTTTTTTTGCACCTCTGCAGGAATTTGAAAACTATTCCAATGAGGAGCTCTGGAGGGCCTCCAACCTCTACTACTAAGCTGAAATCTCTTGGTATTTCTGACTGTGTAACGAAAGAAGGGGATGCTCCTCTCTTGGTACCCTTCATCAACCCATTCCCACTCCCCTGGGTCCCACTGCAAGAACCTGATGGAAGAACCCCCATATAACCAGAGTCTCCAAGACCCAAGTGCCAGGAGAACAGGGTCAGGATCAAAATACCAATGTGAGTCCGTGCCCCACTCCATGTAACCTGCAATCCTAATAGGCTGGAAGGCAACCTCCAAAAGAATCCATCTAAAGATATGAGAAGTCTACCTCCCAACTGAACACTCCCAACTGAACATCAAAGACAAGGGTCTCCTCATGTCCATCCCGCAAGGCAATAACCTAGTAGCGGAGATATCCTAGGAGAGGGATATCTCCGCTACCAGGTCGAGTAAGGTTTTTCATCCGGCCTCTTCCTCTCACCGATGAGGATTGTTAGTTGGAACGTTCAGGGCCTCGGAGGTGTACCTCACCGCCGCCGTAGGCAGCTGATTCGTAACCAACTTCATCCAGGTGTTACTGGGGGCCCCATCGATATTCTGATGATTCAGGAACACAAATTGGATGTCAGGGATTGTGCTGAGTCGGGTAAGCTTCTCTCAAGCCATACTTTTTTGTCACCCGCCCAGGGGAGGTACTTGCATTTCTGTTTCTTCTTCGATGCTACCCTTGGTGATTGGACATGGGATCATAGTTCCCTCTAGAGCTCAGTGGATCATTCTTTTGATTGGTGGGCGTAAGGTTGGTTTCTTTAACCTCCATGCCCCCAATTCAAGAGGGGACTGTGTCCTTCTATGGAAGAAGCTGCTTTCTTAGTCTTGCATTGCAGAGTCTTGGATCATTGGGGGTAATTTCAGCATGGTTGAAATTCCCACAGACAAAAGAGGAGGTAGGGAAGGTGGTATCCATTTCCTAGAGAGAGCAGCTTGGGATGCCTTCCTTTTTCAATACAGTGGCAGAGATGCTTGGCATGATGATGCTTTCCACAGTCAGCTACAGTAGTCACTCCTGTTTTCTTGGTCGAACAGGAGGTTGCAGATGCCTATCCATGCACGGATTGACAGATTTTATGTGGGTGATTGGGCTCTGGACCAGAGGTGGGACAGTATGCATTACATCTGGGGTGTCCACTTCAGATTATTTTCTAGTTGTTCTGTTTGTTTCAGATTCTCATGTGAGGAGTCGCTCTGCCAGTATCAGGATTCCAGACGCCTTCTACTACGAAGAGGAGGGCCTCACAAAGGCAGTGTTGTGGACTTGGGGTATCTCACATGCACGATGGGCAGCTTTTCCCGTTAGATATAGTTGCAGCCCTCTCAGATATTAGCGACTTTTATCACTCAATTGCTCATATCAGGTGAGGTGAGATCCTCAGGCAAGAGATAGGTATCCGCCAGCAGTTGGCTGCTCTTCAGAGGGAAGAGCATAAGAGGCCTGCAGATGCTTGGGTTCAGGAGCGCCTTACTACAGCAAGGGCTCAGCAGGAGTCATTGTTAGATCAGAGAGCAAAGTATGCCTTTCATGCCAGAGAGTCATTTTGGACTTAGATGGGAGGTAGGGTGAACAAGCAGTTCTTCTCTGCTCTTGGCCCAAGACATAGTAAGGAGATTAATTCACAGATCGTTAACTCAGACGGAGTTTTACAGACAAGCCACAGATTTCTATGCCTCCCTTCTTACAGCAGATCCTGACACACAGGCTAGAGATGATGCTTGAGTTGTTATTTGGCAGCACTTACCTATGTTGGTGACTGGAGATATGATAGTCTCACTTGATGCACCATTCACCAACATAGAGTTCAGGACTGCCCTCTCGGCCCTTCACAAGGGCAAGTGCCCTGGTTCAGATGGGCTTACACCCTCTTTCTTTATTTCATTTTGGGATCATATTGGGGATCACATTACCTCAGCCCTACGGTGGTATCCGTTCCCTAGAGAGAGTAGCTTGGGATGCCTTCCTTTTTTCGGTACATTGGCAAAGATGCTTGGCATGATGATGCTTTCCATAGTCAGCCGCCGCAGTCACTCCTATTTTCTTGGTCGAACAGGAGGTTGCAGATGCCTATCCATGCACGGATTGACAGATTTTATGTGGGTGATTGGGCTCTGGATAGAGGTGGGACAGTATGCATTTCATTTGGGGTGTCCACTTCACATTATTTTCTAGTTGTTCTATTTGTTTCAGATTCTCATGTGAGGAGTTGCTCTGCCACTATTAGGATATCAGACGCCTTCTACTACGAAGAGGAGGGCCTCACAGAGGCAGTGTTGCGGACTTGGGTATCTCACATGCACGATGGGCAGCTTTTCCCGTTAGATATATATATATATATATATATATATATATATATATATTTCAAGAAATAGACTTCTATTAAGTAAGAGAAAAAACCCGCGAGAGCAAGCTCAAAGCAGAATACATCATGAAATCATGAGGATAAATAAAACCCCCTCAAAGTGAGGTGGAAAACAACCAAGGCTGAGGCTGAAAGTGCCACCTCAACCCTGTAGGAGTCTCAGAGAAGAAAGGAGAATCCTTCCATTCCCTGAAGAAAGAAGCCCTCCTAGCTGAGGCTGCACGGGAGTCTCCCTGCATACTCATCCATACAGCCATCAAAGTATGTACGGTGTTTGTCCAGATACTAGCCAAAGTGTGCGAGGGATGAATCTGAGTACCCTCCATAGCCTCTGTGCATCTGGCTCTCCAGATATGCCAGGATGCCATGCTCGCTAAAATCTCCCAAGAAGTATCCACAGAGGCATGTACATCTGTAAAAGGAAGGTGTGGTACCACATCCAACGAACAGGACTCAATCTAATGACGTCCAACCAAAATGGCCCGAGAGGAGTCAAGTCTCTCATAGAATACCTGAGGCCCTGTAAGAGAAAGCCAAGCCACTGAGCCCCATGTCATAAAGAATGGGGAGTGGGCAAAGTGACTGAAAATCCTGGCTACCCCCATCCAAATCATCCTCGCCTGTCTGCAATCCCATAAACAATGCTGAATACTCTCCAAAGCAAAGAGGCAACGAGGGCAAGTAGGGTCGGCTCCGAACCTGGATCTCCAAAGGTTCACTGCAATCACACCATGGATAGAGAGCTGACCGTGTAACGAAAGAAGAGGATGCTCTTCTCTCAATGCCCTGCGTCAATCCACTCCCACTCTCCAGGGTCCCACTGCAAATACCTAATGGGAACTCCCTCGTAGAGCCAAAGCCTCCAAGATCCGGTGGAGAGTAGTCGGGGGTCTGGGTCGAGGAACCACTTTGAATCTGATCCCTGCACCAAAAGACCTACAATCCTGATAGGCTGAAAAGCAGACTCAAGCAAGATGTCCTCTGTAGATCTGAGCAATCTGCCACCATCCTGCACACTAAAAACTAAAGCATCCTCCTGTGCATCTCGAAAGGCCAGCACCTAAAGCGGAACACCGCCTCTCATAAAAGTACCTGCCCAAGTGAAGCAAGTGAGTGGCATATCATTTGTGTCTACCCAATCCTCTAGAAGGGCTGCCTCAATCTACAAGATCCTCCCTGCACTCCCTCTGAGATGACTTGTCAACTGAGATTTGGTCTCCTCTGGAAGCCTATGGAAAGCTTTCCAAGACCCCAAAGATGATGCAGGTCCCCTCCCCCACCTGGACCACTGCATGTAGAGTGAAGCCCCAAGTGGTCTGCCATGATCATCTAAAATACTGTCATTCCACATGATGGGTTGCCTATCAATCTCTTCACGAGAGGAAGGAGGAATCATTCGAAGAGTGCTCCTGAAACTGGCCCATGCTTTCAAAATGGCAACCATGAGAGGGGACGAAGGTGATCTGAGGTGTGCTGTGGTGAAGATCCACCTAACACTGCTCATCCAGTCTCCTCCTAAAGAAGGTGTGCACCTCTGTATGCTGCTAGGCCTTCCACGGTTCCTGCCCTGGCATAAGTCCCTGCACCACCAACTTGCAAAGTAAAGCTCTGCACTGTAAATCTAGATCAATAATATTAAGACCCCCTTCCTGTGTAGGGAGGATGAGGATCTCCCAAGCCACCCTGGCTAAGGCATCTGCTGTGCCATCAAGCCCACTCCAAAGAAAATTTTTGATCGGTCTCATGAGCTGAGTGATGCAGTCCCTAGAACAACACCAGCAAGAACAAACAAACCAGGCCGTGGCCAAGAGGACCTGGTGGACCACCACAACCAGTTATAGCTGCAGCCCTCTCAGATATTAGCGACTTTTATCACTCAATTGCTCATATCAGGTGAGGTGAGATCCTCAGGTAAGAGATAGGTATCCGCCAGCAGTTGGCTGCTCTTTAAAGGGAAGAGCAGAAGAGGCCTGCAGATGCTTGAATTCAGGAGCGCCTTACTGCAGCAAGGGCTCAGCAGCAGTCATTGTTGGATCAGAGAACGGAGTATGCCTTTCATGCCAGAGAGTCATTTTGGACTCAAACGGGAGGTAAGGTCAAAAGCAGTTCTTCTTGGCCCCAGACATAGTAAGGAGAGCGTTTCACAACTTGTTGACTTGAGACGGAGTTTTACAGACACATCCAAATGCTGTCTTGCAGGTAGCCACAAATTTCTATGCCTCCCTTCTTATAGCAGATCCTGACACACACGCCAGAGATGATGCTCCAGTTGTTATTTAGCAGCACTTACCTATGTTGGTGACTGAAGATATGATAGTCTCACTTGATGCACCATTCACCAACATAGAGTTCAGGACTGCCCTCTCGGCCCTTCACAAGGGCTTACACCCTCTTTCTTTATTTCATTTTGGGATCAGATTGGGATCACATTACCTCAGCCCTGCGCGGCATTTGGGACTCGGGTGAGATGCTAGACTCACTCACGGAGGGCCTCATTCATCTTATCCCAAAAGGGGGGTGCAGGAATTTAGTGTCTCAATGGAGACCGATCACTTTGTTGGGTACTTTGTACAAAATCTTAGCAAAAGCAGTTAGCCTACATTTGCAGCTCTTTCTTCCAGATCTTATACATGATACGCAGACGGGATTTGTGCATGGCAGGAGCATCTTCGATAACATCTTCTCATTTTGGGAGGCTTCTGACTGGGCTATGCATAATGGCCATAGGCTTTCCAATCTACTCTAGGACTTTGAGAAGCTTATGAAAAAGTAGACTTGGGCTTTCTAGAGGGTACCCTCACTCTCTTTGGATTCACAGATGCATGGATCAGAAAAAAAATCATGCTGGAGCTCAGTGCTAAAGGACTGGTCTGTCTGAAGCATTGTACCTGTTGTATCTGGGGAATCAAAAACTACCTAAAAGAAACCTCGACCAAGCAAACGGACATCTGTGAGGTGCCCTACGAGGTCTCCAGGTAAAGCGGCGAGCATCCAGTCCTTGGCATGTAACCTGGAAGGGTGGGACCCATGGAGAGGGATATCTCCACTACCAAGTCGGGTAAGGTTTTTCATACGGCCTCTTCCTCTCGCCGATGAGGATTGTCAGTTGGACCATTCAAGGCCTCGGAGGCATACCTCACCACTGCTGCCGTAGGCAGCTGATTCGTAACCAACTTCATCCAGGTGTTACTGGGGGGCCCATCGATATTATCATGATTTAGGAACACAAATTGGATGTCAGGGATTGAGTCGGGTAAGCTTCTCTCAGGCCATACATTTTATTATTATTTTTGGGCAGAAAAAGAGTGATTATATTAATTCAAAACATTTTTGTACATCTTCAAAGCTCATCCAAAAAAGGAGTGTTGTTCACATATGACCTTTCTCTCTTACTACAAGAGTGATAAGCACCAAAAGAAGTAGATTCCTCAATAGATATTGAGAGGAGCTTCTCAAATATGAAAAGAGAAGCTAGAGGATTCCTCCTTGGAGTTAGTGGTGTGTACTGAAGTATCAGAGGAGTAACATCAGAAAAGTTTCCAACAGGAGCAGTAGAAACACCCTGGCTGGGGTCAATAGACATATCATCTATATCCTGAAGCTGAATAGGTAGCATAACGCCAGTAAATCTCTGAGTCTGAAAGGAAGGGACATAATCAGCAGAAGGTATTTGAGTGGAGAGGCCAGCAGAGAGAATTTGAGTGCATGCGCCATAAATAACAAGAGGCAACTGAGCTGAAGGGTCCACAACAGCAGGGGGAGACTGAGTGAAGAAGCCAACCAAATGAGGCTGAGTAGAGGGGCCAACAGCAGCAGAGGGAAACTGGGTTGAAGGGGCAGCAGAGGGACTCTGAATATAAGGACAAGAAGTTGCAGGAGGAAACTGGGTTGAAGGGCCAGCAGAGGTAGAGGGAACCTGAGCGAAGAGGCCATCAGAAGGAGGCTGCAGAGGGAACCTAAGTGGAAGGACCAGCTGTGGTAGTTCTTCTCTGCATGAAGTTAGGCAACTTTGTGTGATCATCAGAAATAAAACAGTAGCATTTGTGTCTTGAAATATCTGCATTCAATCTTGAGTGTTCAAGATTATAGGCACTTGTGAAGAAATCAAGGCGCCTTTTGTCATGTCCCACCATGAAGCAAACAAGGCGGCAGTACAAAGCTCTTTATGATTAAACTGGAAATTATCCAAATGAACCAGAGAGCATTAGCTCTTATTTTGGAACCAAGGCTCATGCCTTATTTTGCAAGCTTCACCTAGTAGATTAGCTTTCCAATTCACAAGCTCTCCACACCCTATCTGAATAAGTTTCCAAACTCTTCTAGCATGAGGGCAAGCAACAAATAAATGAACAATATCATCCATGGAGTCCAGACATCTCAGACACTTGCCATCTCCCTTTCCTATACTGAGTCCTCTAGCATTAGTCCAAATTGCTTTATGGAGAATAAGCCAAGCAAGGCAAGACATCTTCTCTGGAACACTTTATAAACCATATTCTGTTAAATCTGGCATACCAAATAGCTCTATCATCTTTCAATTTCCATCTGCCATTGAGTGTTCTAAAGAGATCATCCATGTCAGCAGTAGGAGTTGGTATTGGAAGTAAGGAAGAGCATCCTACCCAACTGAATTCTTTATGCATACAGATGACAGAGCCTCCTTTCCAGCTAATTTCTCCCTTCCATAAGTCCAACCTCCCCATAACCATTTTGATTGGTGAGGAAAAATTCCCTTCTAATTCCATTTGAAGAGTTCTCTGTTCCACAACTGCCCCCAAGATTGAATCCCCTTCTAATAAAAAAACCAGCTGCCATAGTAAACTGTTCATCTGTTAGTATGCAGCTTTTGAAGATTGTTGAAACCCATACTGAGTTAATTACCATAAAAGCCCCTTTACCAGAAAATTGTAAAAAGGCTTTTATATCTTCAAAGGCACCCCAAATAGACTACAAAGGGCTTCCTTTGGCCTTGCAGGGTTCAGGGTTGAATATAGCTGAAGTAAGGGGATAATTTTTCCATTTAGGAGCCCTGCAGGGTCTGATGAGTCTCATATTTCTCATTAAAAGCTAAGCCCAGTCATCTTCTGGATGCAGTAGAGCTGTGATTATCCAAGTAGCTGAAAGCTTTTAGGCAGCAGCTGAAATATCTATCACACCTAACCCCCCTTCTTCCCTCGGCTTAATACAGTAACTCCATCTTACCTTAAAAATTTTATTATTTCCTCCCCACAAAAATAATTTGCACAATGAATCTGTCAAGTCCTGCTTTAGATGGAGACCAGCAAGAAAGATAAAATATAGCTATGGGGTAGAGACAATGGTTGTGTACCAATCTCCTTCCAGCCAAGTTTGTTTGGAAGCTTCTCCACTTATCCAAAATTTTCTGAAATCTGTCTAAGACCCAATCCCACCTTTGCTTCATTGTGACATCAAAACCCATTGGAATGTCCAAAAGTGTAAAAATTGTGCCCTTTTGAATTTTTTGACACCCCAACTGCTGAAGAACCCCTTGTTCCTTGCCACTGAGAGTATCATACCCTGTTTTCAAAATCAGATCTACCCTATCTGGAGAGGCCTTTTATAAGTCTTTTTGGGAACTAGTTGGCCCTTATAAGATTTTTTCTAAAGCTCTTGCTCTTAGATTACAAAGTAAACTAATTAACATTTGGGAAGGGTGTGAGTATGCTAAAGAAACTAGACAGGATATATGCTTTCTTTTGATAAGGCATATGATAGATTAGAATGGGATATCTTTACAAGACGTGGGGCTGGGTCCTTCCTTTGTGTCACCAATGCTTCAGCTAAGGTTTATGGCAATGGGAAGTTGAGTGATCCTTCCCTTGGCTCCTCTCCTATTTGCTATAGTAGCAGTTGCTCTTGGTTGGCTCCTTAAAAGCCAAATCCAAGAGGGAAGTCTCCAAGGGATTGAGCTTATGAATGGTAAACAGCTTGTCTATCAACAGTTCAGATGTCAGGCCATACTTTTTGGTCCCCCGCCTTGGGCACCAGGGGAGGTACTTGCATTTCTATTTCTTCTTCGATGCCACCCTTGGTGATTGGACATGGGATCATAGTTCCCTCTAGAGCTCAGTGGATCATTCTTTTGATTGGTGGGCATAAGATTGGTTTCTTAAACCTCTATGCCCCCAATTCAACAGGGAACCGTGTCCTTCTATGGAAGGAGTTGCTTTCTTGGTCTTGCATTGCAAAGTCTTGGATCATTGGGAGTGACTTCAACATGGTTAAAATGTCCACAGACAAAAGAGAAGATAGCATCCGTTCCCTAGAGAGAGTAGCCTGGGATGTCTTCTTGTGGCAGAGATGCTTGGCATGATAATGCTTTCTACAATTAGCCGCAATCACTCCTGTTTTCTTAGTCGAATAGGAGGTTGCAGAGGCCTATCCATGCACGGATTGACAGATATAATGTGCATGATTGGGCTCTGGATAGAGGTGGGACAGTATGCAGTACACCTAGGGTGTCCACTTCAGATCATTTTCCAGTTGTTCTGTTTGTTTCAGATCCTCATGCGAGGAGTCGCTCTGCCAGTATCAAAATTCCATATGCCTTCTACACAGAGGAGGGCCTCACAGAGGCAGTGTTGCGGACTTGGGTATCTCACATGCACGATGGGTAGCTTTCCCCGTCAGAAATAGCTGCAGTCCTCTCAAATATTAGCAACTTTTATCAGATATTAGCCCTCTCAGTTGCTCGTATCAGGAGAGGCAAGATCCTCAGTCTTAGTATAGATCTCTTCATGATTCAGCCCATGGATGAATCTGACTAGCAACTGGCTGTTCAAGAAACGATCATATAAAGCACAATGCGAGTTCAAATTCTTGAGTCGACTAATGAAATCACGTATCAGAAGAGGCGAGATCCTCAGGAAAAAGATAGGTATCCACCAGCAGTTGGTTGCTCTTCAGAGCGAAAAGCAGAAGAGGCCTACAAATGCTTGGGTTCAGGAGCGCCTTACTGCAGCAAGGGCTCAGCAGCAGTCATTGTTAGATCAGAGAACAGAGTATGCCTTTCATGCCAGAGATTCATTTTGGACTCAGACGGCGGGAGGTAAGGTCAAAAGCAGTTCTTCTCTACCCTTGGCCCCAGACATAGTAAGGAGAGCATTTCACAGCTTGTTGACTCAGACGGAGTTTTACACGCACATCCAGATGCTGTCTTGCAGGTAGCCACAAATTTCTATGCTTCCCTTCTTACAGCAGATCCTGACACACACGCCAGAGATGATGCTCTAGTTGTTATTTAGCAGCACTTACCTATGTTGGTGACTGGAGATATATAGTCTCACTTGATGCACCATTCACCAACATAGAGTTTAGGACTGCCCTCTCGGCCCTTCACAAGGGCAAGTGCCCTGTTTCAGATGGGCTTACACCCTCTTTCTTTATTTCATTTTGGGATCAGATTGGGATCACATTACCTCAGCCCTACGCGGCATTTGGGACTCGGGTGAGATGCCAGACTCACTCACAGAGGGCCTCATTCGTCTTATCCCAAAAGGGGGTTGCAGGAATTTAGTGTCTCAATGGAGACCGATCACTTTGTTGGGTACTTTGTACAAAATCTTAGCAAAAGCAGTTAGCCTACGTCTGCAACCCTTTCTTCCAGATCTTATACATGATACGCACACGGGATTTCTGCATGGCAGGAGCATCTTCGATAACATCTTCTCATTTTGGGAGGCTTCTGACTGGGCTATGCATAATGGCCATAGGCTTTCCATTCTACTCTTGGACTTTGAGAAAGCTTATGACAGAGTAGACTGGGGCTTTCTAGAGGGTACCATCGCTCGCTTTGGATTCACAGATGCATGGATCAGAGGGGTGTTAGCTCTCTACAGATCAGCCCATAGCCTGGTTTTCATTGGTGGAGTCGGGGGAGACAAGTTTCAGATTACCAGATCGGTCCATCAGGGATGCCCTTTAGCCCCCTTTCTCTTTTATTTGTGGCCGAAGCTATGAGCTATTACCTTAGAGATCAAGCTGATATTATAGGACTGAGTCTTCCGTTGAGGCAGGAGGATGAGCTATTTTTTTTTTTTTTCCATGAAAAAGACTTCTATTAAGTAAGAACAAAAACCCGCGAGAGCAAGCTCAAAGCGGAATACATCATGAAATCATGAGGATAATAAAAAACCCCCTCAGAGTGAGGTGGAAAGAAACCAAGGCTGAGGCTGAAAGTGCCATCTCAACCCTGTAGTAGATTCAGAGAAGAAAGGAGAATCCTTCCATTCCCTGAAGAAAGAAGCCCTCCTAGCTGAGGCTGCACGGGAGTCCCCCTGCATACCCGTCCATACGGCCATCAGAGTGTGTACGATGTCTGTCCAGATACTAGCCAATGTGTGCGAGGGATGAACCTGAGTACCCTCCATAGCCTCTGTGCATCTGGATCTCCAGATATGCCAGGCTGCTATGCTCGCTATAATCTCCCAAGAAGTATCCACAGAGGCATGTACAGCTGTAAAAGGACGGTGTGTAACCACATCCAACGAGCAGAGCTCAACCCGATGATGTCGAACTGAAATGGCCCGGGAGGAGTCAAGTCCCTCATAGAAAACCTGAGGTCCTGTAAGAGAAAGCCAAGCCACTGAGCCCCAAGTCATAAAGAGTGGGGAATGGGCAAAGTGACTGAAGATCCTGGCTATCCCCATCCAAATCAATCTCGCCTGTCTGCAATCCCATAAGCAATGCTGAATAGACTCCGAAGCAGAAAGGCAACGAGGGCAAGTAGGGTCGGCTCCGAATCTGGACCTCCAAAGGTTCACTGCAATCCCTCCATGAATAGAAAGCCAAAAGAAGATAGTGATCTTTCTATTCCTGTGGGATTTCCAGAGCCTCCTCCAGAAGTACCTCTGCTGATCCGCAGTAATACCAAAAGTCTCCCAATGAGGAACTCTGGAGGGTCTCCAACCTCTACTACTGAGCTGAAATCTCCTGGCATTACTGACCGTGTAACGAAAGAAGGGGATGGTCTTCTCTCGATGCCCCGCGTCAATCCACTCCCACTCTCCGGGGTCCCACTGTAAATACCTGATGGGAACTCCTCCATAGAGCCAAAGTCTCCAAGACCCGGTGGAGAGTAACTGGGGGTCAGGGTCTAAGAACCACTCTGAATCTGATCCCTGCATCAAAAGGCCTACAACCCTGATAGGCTGAAAAGCAGACTCAAGCAATATATCATCTGTAGATCTGAGCAATCTGCCACCATCCTGGACACTGAAAACCAAAGCATCCTCCTGTGCACCTCGGAAGGCTAAGACCTGAAGTGGAACCCCGCCTCTCGAGAAAGTACCTGCCCAAGTGGAGGTAGTGAGAGGCATATCATCTGTGTCTATCCAAGCCTCTGGAAGGGCTGACTCAATCTGCAAGATCCTCCCTGCACTCCCTCTGAGATGTCCTATCAACCCTGACTTGGTTTCCTCTGGAAGCCTACGGAAGGCTTTCCAAGATCCCAAAGAAGAAGCAGGTCCCCTCTCCCACCTGGCCCACTGCATGTAGAGTGAGGCACCCAGTGGTCTGCCACGATCATCTAAAATACTGTCGTTCCACATGATGGGCTGCCTATCAATCTCTTCCCGGGAGGAAGGAGGAATCCTCCGAAGAGAGCTTCTGAAACTAGCCCAAGCTTTCAGAATGGCAACCATGAGAGGGGATGAAGGTGATCTGAGGTGTGCTGAGGTGAAAATCCATCTAACACTGCTCATCCAGTCTCCTCCTGAGGAAGGTGTGCACCTCTGTATGCTGCTGATAAAAAAGTCCTTCCACGGTTCCTGTCCTGGCATAAGTCCTCGCACCACTATCTTGCAAAGTAAGGCTCTGCACTGTAAATCTGGATCAATAATATTGAGACCCCCATCCTGTGTAGGGAGGATGAGGGTCTCCCAAGCCACCCTGGCTAAGGCATCTGCTGTGCCATCAAGCCCACTCCAGAGAAAGTTCCTGATCGGTCTTCTGAGCTGAATGATGCAGTCCCTAGAACGGCACCAACATGAACAAATAAACCAGGCCGTGGCCAAGAGGACCTGGTTGACCACCACAACTCTAGAGGCAAGATCCAGCTTGGCTGAGCTCCAAAAGAGAAGCTTCCTTCTGATGCTCTCCAACACGGGAGCAAACTGCTACGTGGTAGAAATACCCAAGCCGACCTGGCAGCCCAAATACCTGATAGGCACACCCCTCTGAACCCAAGTGAACCCTATGTCAAGTCCCCAAACTGGAGTGTCCTCATCACTGATCCAAAAGCCATTGGATTTATGCCAATTTATCTGCGCCCCTGCCGCCAAGCAAAATAAATCCAATGCTGTCCTGAAAGAAGTCAATGTCTGTGGAGAGGCATCCAAATAAATCGCTGTGTCATCAGCCAACTCACTGTCAAGCAGCTCCTCTTCTCTTCTGATAGTAAGTCTCAGCCCAAAGATGTCAGCTTGAGATCTAACATAGATGCTCATAGCTTCGGCCACGAATAAAAAAAGGAAAGGAGCAAGGGGGCATCCCTGACGGACTGATCTCGAAATCTGAAATCTCTCACCCCTTACCCCACCAATAAGTACCTGGCTATGGGCTGATCTGTACAAAGAGGAAACACCTCTGATCCAAGCATCAGTGAATCCAAAGCGTAGTAGGGTGCCCTCCAAAAAACTCCAATCTACTCTGTCATAAGCTTTTTCAAAATCCAACAGTAGAATGGCAAGATTCTGGCCACTCTGCACGGCCCACTCTGAAGCTTCCCAGAAAGAAAAAATGTTATCAAAAATACTTCTGCCATGCACAAATCCCGTCTGAGTGTCGTGGATAAGATCAGGGAGAAGTGGCTGCAATCGGAGGCTGATAGCCTTGGCCAGAATCTTGTAACAAGTCCCCAGAAGTGTGATAGGCCTCCACTGGGACAATAAATTTCTGCTACCTCCTTTTGGGATAAGGTGGATGAGGCCCTCTGTAAGCGATTCAGGCATCTCGCCAGAGTCCCAAATGGCCTGCATGGCTGAAGTAATATAGTCTCCAATCATATCCCAAAATGCAATGAAAAAAGACGGAGTGAGGCCATCTAAACCTGGGCACTTGCCCTTGTGAAGGGCTGAAAGTGCAGTCCTGAACTCTGTGTTGGTGAAAGGTGCGTCAAGTAGAACATGCAAATCCGGATTCACCAACACTGGGATACTCTGCCAAATAGCCTGTCTAGCATCCTCTATATCGTGTGTCTCAGGATCAGCAATAAGGAGGGTGGCATAGAAATCTGAAGCTATGCGTAAGACGTCATCTGGCTCTGTCTGTAAAACCCCATGTGAGTCAATAAGCTGAGATACACTCTCTCTACTATGTCTAGGGCCAAGAGTAGAGAAGAAGTGTTTATTGACTCTACCACCCATCTGAATCCAGAAGGACTCCCGTGCATGAAAGGCATACTCTGCTCTCTGATCAAGCAATAACTGCAAGTGAGCCCTCGCTGCAGCAAGGCGCTCCTGAATCCAAGCATCTGAAGGCCGTTTCTGCTCTTCCCTCTGCAAAGCTGCTAACTGCTGGCGAACACCAATCTCACGTCTGAGAATATCTCGTCTCCTGGTAGAAGCAACTGAGCAGTAAAAGTCGCTAATACCAGAGAGGGCAGCGGCTAAATGTGAAGGATGTGGCTGCCCTCCCTGGACATGAGCAAACCATACCCGTAGGGCTGCCTCTGTAAGGTCCTCCTCTGTGTAAAAGGCATCTGGGATCCTGATGCTGGCTGATCGGCCTCTCAAGTGAGGCTCTGAGATAGCCAAAACAACAGGGAAATGGTCTGAGGTGGAAACCCCTGCAGCAATGCATACCGATCCCCCTCTGTCAAGTGCCCAGTCATCTACATAAAATCTGTCAATGCGTGCATGAATAGGCATCTGTTGCCTCCTGTTCGACCAAGAGAACAGGAGGGACTGTGGCTGAATAAGAAAGGCATCATCACACCAAGTATCTCTGCCACAGAAACGGAAAAGGAAGGCATCCCAAGCTGCTCTCTCCAAAGAGTGAAGTCCGCCTTCTCTACCCCCTTTTTTGTCTGAAGGTAACTCGACCATGTTAAAGTCACCTCCAATCACCCAAGAATCCACAATGGGGGCCCAGGAGAGCAAAGTCTTCCACATAAGGACACGTTCCCCTCTAATGTTGGAGGCATATAGGTTGA
Organism: Dipteris shenzhenensis; assembly: GCF_047967505.1. Lineage (NCBI taxonomy): Eukaryota > Viridiplantae > Streptophyta > Polypodiopsida > Gleicheniales > Dipteridaceae > Dipteris > Dipteris shenzhenensis. The sequence goes on along the minus strand of NC_141614.1, from coordinate 14,881,509 downwards.
GGAAGCCAACCTTACGCCCTCCAATCAAGAGAATAATCCACTGAGCTCTAGAGGGGATAATGACTCCGTGCCCAACAACTAAGGGGAGAACCGACTGCGAAACTGAAATAGAAGTGCCTCCCCTAGTGCCCAATGCAGGCGACCAAAAAGTATGTCCTGAGAGCAACTTGCCTGACTTGGCACAATCTCTATAATCCAGCTTGTGCTCTTGAATAAATAATATATCAATGGGACCACCAGTAACACCTGGATGAAGCTGATCCCGGATCAGCTGTCTGCGGCGGCGATGTGGGACGCCACCTAGGCCCTGTATGTTCCAACTGATAATCCTCATCGACGGGAGGATGTAGAGTGGAACACCTTACCCGACCTAGTGGCGGAAACAAACCCCTCAACAGGGGAAGACCTCCTGGATGGAGGGAAGGAACCCAGTGGAGGAAAGTCAATAGGGGAAAGAATCCTGGCACCTGAAGAAGAAGCCCTGTCAATAGGAAATCCAACCACTGGCTCCCCAAAAGTAGCGGGAACAAACTCCTCCTCTGGGAAATCTGAACTCTCTGCCAAGGCTGAAAATGAGTTCCTGTGGAGCAATCCAGACACCGGAGTACGAAGGATCCCTTGTGAGGGAAGAGGATCAACAGTGTAAGCTATCCCCTTCCCCCTGTCCAAGGGAGGGAGTGAGGAAGGCTCTCTACCCGGTGTCTGCCCAGCCGCGGAAATCTCTCCGTCCTCAAGAGGAACATCTGGCAGTGCTGGATCTAAGGAAGAAGCTGCAACTGGGGAGGAGGTCGAAGCTTCAGCGTCTCGGACTGTGCAAGGTGAGACAGGAAGGACAGCTCGAGGTGAAGCAGAGTCTACTAAGGTACCCTCGTGAACTGAAGGAGGGACCTGCACACGTACTGGAACCCACTGTAAAGCGTCACGTGTGCCTGAGGGAGGTGGGGGTCGAGGAGCAGGACCTGTACCACCCCCCTGGTGAGGCCGAGGAATAGGTACTGGACCTGTACCACCACCTGACTGAGCAGGACCGCCACGTGAAGAAAGAGGAGCAGGAGCTGGACCTGTACCACCCCTCTGTCGAGGTCGAGGGGCAAGTGCCGGGTCTAATCTCCCCCCCTGTCCCCCCTGTCGATGCCCTGAGGCGGTAGCTGTACCAGAGGTCTTCTTAGGCCTTTTCTTCTTTCTGGGACAATCCCTGGCAAAGTGTCCCGAGGTCCTGCAAATCCTGCACTGGTCCTGCCTGCCTGAAATCTCCACTCTCTGGCGAAAAAAGGAACCATCCGGGCGCTGTATCATGACATGGTCCATCTCGAGGTTAGGATCCTTGCAAAGGACCCTAACTCTAGGAACCCCATCAGCCTTGGTTGCCTCTGCTGCAGTCAATGGCAACCCAGGGAGGGGTGGGATCTCAGCAACTACGCCAAAATGCTCCCCAATAACAGAAAGAAGTCGATAGTAGACCTGGGGAAGCCCGGGGAACCTGATGAAGAGCGAAAAGAAATTCTTATCTGCCTCAACTGGGTCGAAACCAAGGTGAAAGGCTTCAAAGAAGATCTTCCTGTGTCCCAGGTGTAAAAGCTCGGCCTTGAGCACAGTGCTCGCAGCTTCTGGAGTGTCAAAAACAACCTGGAAGAAACCTCGTCCCAGAAGGCGAACATCTACCAATCGAGGAGCGAGGTCTGGGGGGAGAGCCGCAAGCATCCAGTCTCTGGCTTGGGATCTGGAAGGGTGAGACCCGAAGATGCGTGCTAACAAAGTGGTAGAGCACTCAATCTCTACATCCTTCCTGAGCTGCTGCAACTCGTCTTTAGAGAATGTGATAGTTTTCGCGGCCGGTGGAGATGGAGTAGGATTGGCTGACGGGGAATCCATCGCCAATCAAGGTGAGGAGGCCGACTCGAACAGGAAAAAAGGCTCCTTCCGTTCCAAAAGAAACTGCGAGGGGCAAGGGAGGGGAAAGGAGGCTAGGAGGAAGCAGGGGGGAAGGGGAGGGAAGGAGGAGAGGGGCTAAGGTGAGAGGGGAGAGGGGCAAGGAGGGAGGGGAAGGGAGAGGAGAAGAAAGGGAGGAGTGAGAGGAGGAGAGGGGGCGGGAGAGCAAGCAGGGAGGGGGCGGGACAGCAGGGGAGGGGGCGGGACAGCAGGAGAGGGGGCGGGACAGCAGGGGAGGGGGCGGGACAGCAGGAGAGGGGGCGGGACAGCAGGGAGAGGGAGCGGAGCAGCAGGGGGGAAGGGGCGGAGGCAGGGGGAGAGGGGGAGCAGCAGGGAGAGGGGGCGGAGCAAGGGGGGAGGGGACGGAGCAGCAGGGAGAGGGGGCGGGACAGCAGGGGGCAGAGGGGAGCAGCAGGGGGGAGGGGCGGAGGCAGGGAGAGGGAGCGGAGCAGCAGGGGGGAGGGGAAGGAGGCAGGGAGAGGGGGCGGGACAGCAAGGGGGAGGGGGCGGAAGCAGGGAACAGAGGGAGGGAGGGAGGGACAGGCAGGGGGAGGGGGCGGAGCAGCAGGGGGGGAGGGGGGGAAGCAGCAGGGAGGGGCTAGGGACAGGCTGAGGGGGGAGAGAGAAGGGCTGAGGGAGGGGGAGCAGCAGGGGAACGGGGAGGAGCAGCAGCTCACAACGAGCAGGATGGCTATCTACAACTTTTCTTTAGATCTTAGAGAAAGATTTGGCGTGTATCTCTGGATATCTTTGTCGCACTGTCCGCAAGTCTCAAGAAACTGCGCTTCAATCCGCTACAGCAAATAGCTTTCAATTGGGATGAGCTATTGGATAGTGAGTTGGCAGATAATACGGCTGTTTTTTTGGATGCCACACCATAGACACTCACCTCAGACAACATTGGATTTGCTGCAGCAGGGGCTCATATTAATTGGAACAAATCCAATGGCTTTCGGGATTAGTGATGAGGACACTCCAGACTGGGGGATTGACATTAGATTCTATTTCTTTTATTTATTTATTGCCTAGAAATATTTTCCAAAAAAATGAACAAGTGGAAACGTTGCTCCTAGGACACCCCTAGTTGTAACATCATCTCAATTATTGTCTCATGCTTCATCTTGTTTCTCTACTTAAAGTAGCTATTCCTCTCCCTCGAATCATAAATAACAATTTCAAACTCTTCTATTTCCCCTTGTTGGTTCCTCAATGGTGATATTGATCCTTTTGGAAGGCTTCAAAGTGGGCTATGCATGGCAGCCACGGTTTGGCCATTCTACTCCCGGATTTTGAGAACACTTATGACTGAGTAGACTGTGATTTCTTGCTAGGGTACGCTACTGCATTTTGGTTTTCTAGATGCTTGGATTAGAGGGGTTTCTATCTTGTATAGATAATCCCATAGCCAGGTGCTTATTGAAGAGGTTAGAGAGTGCGGTTTCAGATTTCCATATCATTATGCCAAGGATGCCTTCTTCCCCGTTTCTTACACTTTTTCATGGCTGAAGCTAGGAGCTTATTTTTGAGATCTGGAACAAATATTTTTGAGCTGAGATTTCCCCTAAGGTAGGATGAGGAGCTTCTGGATAGTGAGCTTGTTGTAGATGACACTACTGTTCTTTAGATGCCACTCCTCAAATAGAGATTTGGGGGCCACTGAAACAGTTAGCTCCCTATTGCTTCTTGCTCCCCTTAGCCTCTCCCTCCCTCTCTCTCAGCCTCTCTCTCTTTTTTTGTCTAGAAAAAGGTAGATTCTATTAATGCTTTGAAAAATGCCACTCAAACAGCTTCTAAAAGGAGCTGTTGATGTAAATAACACAAAAGAAATAGGTTGCCAGCTATAAGGAAAACCACCTCACCACCTAGAGAGATTGCGAAACAGGAGCTAGTAACCAAGATGGTGGTCTATACATCTAGCGAATACCCTTCACAGAATGGTTGTAGAAGACTCCGGCCGGCCATGCCTGGCAAAAACGCTCTTGCTTTCGACGGTCGCTCTTGAGTGTGGAGTACCTCGTGCCCAAATGGCGTGCAAAGTGAAGATGATATCCTGCCTGATGGCTAGTAGAGTAGCCGTCGGAGAAGTCGACTGGCCTCCCATCACCCGACTGCATCGAGCGACCCAAATGTTCCAGGCAATGATGTTGGAAACTGTCTCCCACGCACCATCCTCCGGAAGAGGGGTGGACGTGAGCGGGAGGGATGAACTGCATAATGAATCTCAATCTGGCAAGCCTACTGTCCATGTATCTTGTAAGCCAGAGAGTCAGGGTCAATCGTGAAGGCGTGTCCTCCCTCTATGATCCAGGCTGCCATCCCCCAAGTGAAATCCCTGCTCATCCTCTATGTGCTAGCTGCAATCCTGAAGGACGCCATCCATATCCGCAGTGCAACTGGGCAACCCCATAGGCAGTGAGGGATCGTCTCCAAAACTCCATCCACGCAGCCAGTGCATTTGCCATCTACCCAAATTTGCTCCAGCCAGGGGCCGATGGGTAGACACGCGTGAGCAATCAGCCAAAAAAAGTAAGAAATCTATCGTCCAAAGACGAGGCCAGAAGTTGGCTATGACCTCTCTCGGGACATCCTGCTCTAACCAATGGCGTTCCCTTGAGGGGAACCATGCTGCTGCCTCAAGCTGTGAACGGCGCCCGATGCAAGTAGTATATGAAAAGAAGGAGACCTCCTCCACCCGGTCCGAATGCCCTATGCGGGTGAGCTAGAACCACTCTCCTGGATCCCACTGAATGTCTCATAAGGGTATGCCCTCCCAAATTCATAGGCACCACACTGCTCCCTCCGGGGTCGATAAGGCTATGGAGGGGTCAATATACCAAATCGTGCCCAAACGGCCCACTATCCCTACTCTTTGCCACTCTAGGTCCTCCAGATCCACCTCTACCTACAACGAGCCTCCCAGTCCCAACCTATAAAAATGAGATTGGTGGGATCCGAGAGACTCACAAAAGAAGCATATCCGAAGCGTCGCCCTTGTCCGCAAGAACTGACCTGACTAGCACTGGGGGGTCCAAGGTCTTCGTAATCCCTCCCACCATGAGTCTGGGATCGCCGCCTCAATCTCTAGCATCCTAGTACCTACTCCTCGGAGGTGAGAGAGGGCCTATCTGCGGGCCTCTGTCTCTCGGGGAAGCAACCTCCATGCCCCAAAGGATCTGGACAGTGCACTGTCCCACTGTGCCCATCCGATGTGAGTCTTTTGCCCAAGCATGTGGAATGAGCTCGCCCCGTGTAAATACCTCTGGGGCCATCGCCTAGGATACCGAAATTCATACCCCTCCGCTTCTGCCAATGGCTAGGGACCACAAACCTCTGCAAGGGAGAAGGCGACATCAACATGTGATGTCTACTGCTAAGAACATGTGCTCATGAATCAAGAGAAAGTCAACTGGTCTACCTTCCAGAGCCCGCTGCAATTCTTGATGGAAAATCAGATACTATGACTGGCTATTTGCATGGTCATGAAGCCCATGCACATTCCAACTCTCCACCGTCAAACTCATAGAGATGGGACGACAGTGAACAAGGCTCGCCTGTGCGTGGGAGCTTGCTCTAGGAAATCGGACTTCAGCAACTTTGCTGAGAATTTAGAGGGAGAGTAATTTGCCTCCATGCGCTAATGGACCAGTGCCGCCATTGGCTCAATCCCTACCCTCCGTGCCCAATACTGCATAAAAGAAACATCTATACCAAAAAGGTCGGCACACTGCTAGAGCGTCCAGTAGTGGAGTTGTGTGAATATGTCTTTGGTGGCAAGCGGATCACTGCTACTGCCAAGCCTTTGACCCTGGCTTTGCTGGGGAAAAACCAAGCTAAAAATATGCAGAACCACCATGAGCGAGCCAAAGATCCATGCCCTGGATCCCATCCACTCGTCCATCATCTGGTATACTTGGTGCTCCATCGCGTCAAAAATCTCTGGAGTCCACTTCTCCACCCCTGTGGAGGCAAAATGGAGGATCCGAACTGGGTGGGTGCAGGATCCTACCGCGCTGATGCCCCCTTTTTGGGGCTGCAAGATTTGAATGGTCAACTCCAGGGGCATGGGGTATATGTCCAGGATCTCCATATAGTTCCAAGGTCCCAACCGCCAAACTGCCATGCCAGAGGCCTCCCCACTCCTGCCAAATGCTGGGGACAATCCTCTAAGGCCCTCCCAGGTAGAAGGCAACGTCAGCATGTGATGTCTGCTGCTGAGAACATGTGCTCATGAATCAATAGAAAGTCAACTGCCAGAGCCCGCTGCAATTCTTGACGAAGAATCAGGTACTATGGCTGGCTGCGCGCATAGTCATGAATCCCTTGCACACGCCAACTCGCCACCATCAAACTCATGGAAATGGGAGGTCGGTGAACAAGGCTCACCTGTGCGTGGGAGCTTGCTCTAGGAAACCGGACTTCAATGACTTTGCCTGGAGTTTCGAGGGAGAGTAATTTGTATCCGTGTGCTAATAATAAACCACAGTCGCCACCACTGGCTCAATCCCTACCCTCGGTGCCCAAACATCTACGTCAAAAAAATCAGCACATTGCTGGAGCGTTCAATAGTGGAGCTGTGTGAGAACCATCTTTGGTGGCAAGTGGATCTCACTGCTACTTCCAAGCCTGACCTTGGCTTCGTTGGGCCTTTGACAGTGAAATGGCTGTTATAAATTTGAGCAAGTGATTAAGATACGACTACCCTCACAACTCAGCTCTCAATAAAACACGTGAAATATAAGGATCTCTGGACATAGAATGATGACAAAATTGAAAAACTCTCACTATGCAATGATCCTGAATGGCGACACAAACAAATCTTTATTGACTGAGTTAAACTGACTATTGAATCCTCAACCCTACGGGGTCTGTTGGCAATACAAAGCATGAAACTATCTAATCTATGAGCAGCTACTCAGTATAGGCTCCTATAGGCACTAAGCCTCGACAAAGAGAGTGCCATAGCCGACTGTGATTGTCTTTGTAGAAGGGAAGGCACCGACTACGTGAAGAGCCACGCCCTTTCATGCATGAAACCGTCTTTGGAGTCGCCGCCTCTAGAACCATCTACTCGCAGCACCTCTCACCACGTACTTGTGCATGCATGAACTCACCAAGCACCTGCATGGACCAATCTCTGCTCAACGTCCACGTCCAGTTGTTCTTCATGAGCCAATCCCTGCTCATCTTTTCATGCATTGGTCCACAAATAGTTCACGTGCTATATCCCAATGAGGCTTGCTGCTAACATTCCCCCCCAGAAGTTGAAATGGGAAAAGAACAATCTAAATAGACTTGTCGCCTTACACCACAAAACATACGCTCAAACATACATTAAAAAAACACTAGTGTTCACAAAAGAACCTCTGCTCACAAAGAGCTCAACAACCACAAGATGCTCACAAAGAGCCCGTCTCTTGGCAGTCAACATTGCCCTCTCGATCTCTCAGAAATATTAAAAGGCCCAATCTTGATCATTTAGATGATCTGCTTTGACCAACATAGTGACTTCTTCCTTTTTTCTTTCATTTACTGTAAGTGCCTTCTCTTTTCCCTTATCCATCTTCAGTAGCTCATCACGTTTCTTGGTATAACAAAACCTTTCAATGTGGCCATTTTTACCATAGTAATGACACTTCCTATCTTTTCGAGCATCACGAGTAGATTTCTTGTCAATCAAAACATATACTCTTGGATCATAGACAAATACATTGTTGCGCTTCTCCCCACTGAGTAACATCCCAACACAATCAAGAAAGTCCATCTCCTCATCAAGATGCAATATACGTACCACTTCTCCATACTGATCAATAGGTAAACTTTTTAGTAGGATTGCCTTTTTATTTTCATCTTCGATCTTTGCTCCAAGCTCATTTAGTTGCCTCATCAAGGCTGGCATCCTATTTAGAAACACCACGAGTGTCTCGTCTTCTTGCATTCGTAAGTCAAATAGATCTTGCTTAAGATTAGCTTTGGAGTGTTTCATGCGCACTCCAAACAACGTCTCTAGCATTTGCCAATTCTCTGCTGCCGTGACCTTCATGTGAAGATGGTGAAAAAACCCGGGTCCTAGAACTGTCCCATGTAACCAATAGCCTTCTCATTCTTTGTCTCCCATGCACTCTTCTCTGCTTTTGATGCATTTTGCTACAATTCCCCATAGCCCCTTTCGCATGAACAGTAGTCGAGTAGCAAGTTGCCAAGACAAAAATTTTGCCATTGAATATCACAAGAACTTCTCTGTTCTTATCCTTCTTTGATGTATCCATCACCAAGACCTAAAGGGATTTAGAAGAACACAAAAACATGCTATAGCAAGCACGTCTAGTGACATCTTTTCCTTCCTGGGACATCTACTTCTCGGTTTTTTAAGCCTCTGAGGAACAACTATGATTCGGTTGTCAGCGTAGCTAGACCTCCTCGACACATGCTAAGAACCTCGTCAGCAATCTCGCGCACACCACAACTCTCAGGACCAATTGCTCTGATACCACTTTTATAAATCTGAGCAAGTGATTAAGATACGACTACCCTCACAACTCAGCTCTCAATAAAACACATGAAATGTAAGGATCTCTGTACATAAAATGACGACAAAATTGAAAAACTCTCGCTACACAGTGATCCTGAATGGCGACACAAACAGATCTTTATTGACTGAGTTAAACCGACTATTGAAGCCTCAACCCTACGAAGTTTGTTGGCGATACAAAGCATGAAACTATCTAATCTATGAGCAGCTTCTCAGTATAGACTCCTATTGGCACTAAGCCTTGACAAAGAGAGCACCATAGCCGATTGTGATCGTCTTTGTAGAAGGGAAGGCACCAACTACGTGAAGAGCCACACCCTTTCGTGCATGAAACCATCTCTGGAGTCCCCGCCTCTGGAACCACCATCTACTCTCAGTTGCCATGCCACCTCTCGCCACGTACTTGTGCATGCATGAACTCACCAATCACCTACATGGACGAATCTCTGCTCCAGTTCTTCTTCATGAGCCAATCCCTACTCATCTTTTCATGAATTGGTCCACAATAGTTCACGTGCTATATCCCCAATGAGGCTTGCTGCTAACAATGGCTCCCTATTTTAAGAGGTGCTTGCGATACAGTCATCTCTTTGGACTGCTTAGAGAGGACTGCACAGGCAAGGACAAGGAGATGCATCCATTGGCTAGGAGTTTTCTTTAGGAGTTCTCATGCAGGTTATTTGCATCATTTAGAGGTGATATGGTTCTTTATATATTTCAAGATGATTGGAGACTCGTCAAACTACTAGCTTGGGAATTATCGAGGATATTTTTGTTTTCCACATCATCACGGTGTTGGGTATAGTGAGGGCTGTTGTTATATCGACCCCCATCCTTCTCTATTTACAGGAACTTCATTGTTACATGGTAGCTGCCTCCTTTAGCATTTATCATGGGACCCTGGAGAGTGGAGATGGACTGATGCAGAGGGCCCCATTGATGGTAGTATCCCTGTTGTACTCTGAGTTTCTGATCACCACAGACTCCCACCAAGAGTCACACCTGGGTCACATCATGGTCACCTGAGCAACATGCCAAGGTTGTTAGACCTTGGTCACACCTAGTCGCATCGTGTTCACATGTGTTCACCTCTTGGTCACTCTGGAGAAAACTATACATGGCTTGGACATGACTTGGCAGTACATGACTTGGACATGACTTGATAGTACATGACTTGACATGACTTGGACATGACTTGGACATGACCTTACATGAATTGACAGTACATGACTTGTACAAGACCTGGACATGACTTGGATATGATAGGAGCAATACATGACTAAAGAGTACCAAACCTCAACCTCGACCGACCATGGTCAAAGTTGATCAGAGTGAAGTACTGGCACAATGGTGCACAGGGGTACACCTGTTGGTGCACATGGGAAGCAGTCTAGCAGAGTGCACAGGTGCACCGGCGGTACCTGTTGGTGCACATGGGAAGCAGTCCAATAGTTAAGAGGTATAGGTGGTGCACCAACCCTCGAAACCAACTAGTGTCAGGAGCACATGGAATAGACAGGAGTACATGGAGCACGGGATTCACTGACTCAGAACAGGCTGGAGTGTTACAGAAGCCATCAAGGATGAAGCGGCCGACAAACGGTGGAACGGCTAAGGATGCAGGAAGAATCCAATAGGAAGGAGGGAAGGAGATTTCCAGCGGGGGGAGCAGATGAGGAGAAGGTGAAGAGGGGGAAACGGGGAAAGGGGGGACATTCTAGCAGAGGCGGAAGGTGTGAGTGAGGGAGTGAGAGGCTAGAGTCAAGAGCTCGCCTTGTGTGGATCTTCTCATGGTGTATCAGTCATCTAGCTTTCTAATGATCTATGCTACCTCCCATCTCTGCTCGCTTCTCTAAGATCTCTTCCCGTTGTGTTCTCCTCCCCTCCTCCTCCTTCACCTGATACAACGAACCTTGTGTCATGTGGTTGGACTTCTGCTCCGTTCATGTCGAGGGTTGGCTTTTATGATGTTAGTCTTCTTCTTGCTCACATCACTTCTGCACTTGCAACGCTTGCACATAGTTGACACCATCGACTAGCACTCACCTACACACCATCAGTGACACCTACGGCATGTCTTACTTGCTTCTCACATCAGTGGCCCTAGGCCTCTGGTAATACTTCCAGAAGTGTTAGGACCCCCCCCCCCCTTCAGACAATCCCTCTTCAGCTGCACTGACAGATTCGGAACTTACGGTGGTTGCCTACCAAGAGAGCATATTGGGAGAGCTTTGACGTTATCTCCCCTGTCCAAATCTAATTTTGGAGGCTTTTGACATTACTTCTCCCTCCCAAACCTACTTTTGGAGATTCCTCAAGCGTTCCTACAGGAGGAGACAGATTTCCATGTCTTCTGGCTATTCCAACATGGCGGTCTACCACTTAACCTTGGGAGAGGTTTTTAAGCAGATCCCCAATGCCCACGATGCCTTACAGAGATTCAGTCGATATAGCAACTGCTCATATAATCTGGATTACATATCTTCTTCTAGGGATTACATGCAAATAATAGCACTTTCGATTCGTAGAGGACCCCCCCAGGTCCCAATGCAGTCCCTCTCTCAAGTTTTAGGTACCATCCTTCTGCTACAGATTACTGCTAGTCTTGCAACCTACCAGCTTTGGTGATCTAGATATATAGAGTCTATAGAGGGATCTCAGACTTAAACATCTAAGTCTCATTGCATCATATGGCAGGACATTATAAACACTCTCATGGTGAGTTGGAGCAAGATACACACACATGCTTGCACAAACAGCTGCACCCATAGCTATATACAGATGAATGGAGAGCATATCGGCCCATACAAAGCAAATGGGATGAACCTTTTGGCAGAAGCGAAGAAAGAGATGGCCAGGTTGGCAACCTGTAATGAATACAATAAAATAATGATCCAGGCTACAGAAATTTGTCCTTCTAGACCTTCTTGTTCAATTCTGACAACTATCAAGGCAGGTTCACAAACAACAGAAGGAACTGGAAGAATTACAAATCAGGAAAAAAAAAATATATCTTATGATATATATACGGTTGTGCTCCTACAGGTTTCAACAAGAGGCTGGAAGAATATAAAATTACATGAATATCCCAGGTGAACAGAAAGCTACATGACACGAATAGCATACACCAACTATTACCCAGACAGCTTTTCAGATATTGACCTCCCTGCTTTACATTATAGAAATGAAGACCTAGCTTTTATCATACTTGCAACACGTTTTCCCTTGAGACTGTCATACAAAGAGACTATACCTGAAAATAAAGAATTTCTTGTACAGCATTACTGCGAGGATCACCTTCAGGCCACATTGGGATCACCACATATACAGCAAACCGCTCCTTTGCCTTTATCTTGCTTACAATCTTCAAAGCAAGCTCAATAGGAACAAGGTGATTTGCACCTATTCAAAGTTGCTTCAAAATTATCAGTAACTAAAAGCCTTCTTTCAAAAACTCTCTAACCATTTTTCTGTTTCCCCACAATCTCTGAAAGAAATGGATACCATTAAATAGAGTCAAGCAATGTATCTAATTTATTTTTATTCAAAAAGCGTAAACAAGTTAAAATTCAAAAGGACAGATGTATGTCAGGAAATACTGTCATCAGAGGTGCTCCCCTGTCCTAAGATATATCCAGATAAAACTCACCTCATATCAAACTCATGAAAAAAATAAGGAAATTGTCCCTAAGAAACCTAGATGTGTATTCTTGGATAATGAAGACCCCGGTGAAACTGTTCCAATGGCTTAGAAGGATGTGATTTTAGAAAAACCTGCAACATATTCGTTTCTTTTCTTTTACAATAAAGAGACTTCTATGACATATAAACAGAAAATACAATAAAAACAGGAGTAGCTCCTGTAAATGCCCCAAAAAAAATTACAAATAATCTGGTGGATGGTGGTCACAATGACTTGTAAGGGCCAAAAGACATATATGATCAAGCCCCTCTTTTGAGGCCCCAAAGACGAGGGTGGTTCGAATAACTTGTAAGGTCTAGAAGACGTTTGTGATCAAGCCCATCTTCTGAGACCCTGAAGATGAAGTTGGTCAAAGGGACTTGTAAGGGCTAGAAGCCAAAGATGGTCAAGACAATCTTCTGAGGCACGAGGATCAAGTTCGTCAACACAAAGAAAGAAGGACGACGACCCATGCAGCGAAAGGGAGGCCAGCCAAAGGAGCTGAACCCAACAAAGGCCAACACCAAAGCTGAAGATCAATGAGTGAAAACCGAAGGACCAAGGATGGACCAAAGGAGACCATGGACTCAACACAAGTGGTAGTTGGCATGAAGGAGCTACGAGCTTCGAGGGATGTGGCCTTCAAAATAAAGCATGACACCTAGAAGCACCAACATAGTGTACCTTGACTGTGCAAGACCAAAGGAAGACTGGCGGCAAAAACATTAAAGAAAGGTGTCTTTTTGAACGCAGGGTTATGATGACGAGAGCGTACTGACATTGATGACGGAGGTCGAAAACTAGGATTAGAAGATGAAGGATGAAGACGGAGACCAACAAAGGAACTATCTGGCCGAAGGTGAACAGGGCCAAGAAGGAATGACGAAATTGTAGCTCCAAAAAGATGAAAGATGAAGGCAAAGATGATAAAGCAAAAGCAGCAGATGAAGGTGACCAGCAAAAGCAGAAGGCAAGAGCAAAAGACGGAATACTAGGACAACGAAGGCGTGGGGAAGTAACGAAGGCATGGGGAAGTGTCAAAGGCCAAAGAAATGAGGACCCAAGTGCGTAGATTCCGAGGCAGCGGTAGTGAGCTGACAAGCCTCTCGCTGCTGCAGACTGAAAGCACCACAAAGCACGATAGTCAACGCCTCTTGACATGATGGTAGAGGTAGGGATATCAAGATAAGTATGGCTGAGGAAATTCAAGAACAAGGTGCAAGTGACGAGGGAATCCAAGCGGATGCCACATATGAAAGGTGATTAAAGGGCATGCCCTCTTCCATTGTGGGGGTTAGAGGGTCGATAGAGGGTAGACACTTTGCTGGACGGAAGCCGATGTTAAGACCACAGCTTCGGCCCTGCGTGGTAGTTAGGACAGTCAAAGGTGCAAATATTTTAGTTGCTCGGTGGTGCAGTCCCGAGCTGTAAGCTTTCAATCCCCTTGAGGGAAAAGATTTTATAAAGCAACCCATGTGTTTAACGAAGAAACATGATATGTTGCAAAAGTAAAGTAGGAAGCGACCGCCATCCAAAAGGTGCCAGCCTATTTCTCTCTAGCTAACGGAATGAGTCTCTTGCTCTGCTACTAAGCCAAGATAGCTATACTCGCAAACCAATCTAGAGGCATTGAGAAACATCATCGCCAAAGGCAAGGTATTGCTCAGATTCGAAACCAAAAACAGTCTTCCGAGCGCACCAGATACGCTACGTGAATACCGTAGACTGGTACAAAGGAAGAAACTAGACTTCGTTCGTCGAAACGAGGAGGAGCTACTGAACATTTTGTTTAGTAACAACTCTAAGGACTTCTGGCGGAGATTTCTAGGACGGTCCCCTCCGCCACTCACTGATACCCAGATCTGGTTTGATTATGCACGCACACTTTATGACATCCCAAATCAACCAGTCCCTAGCCTCTCACACATGCCTCGTCCCACATCCTGCACCCTCTTCACTAGAGGAGGGGTAAAGGATGCTGTAATGAAACTTCATAATGGCCGAGCGAAGGATCATGAGGGACTATGTACTGAGTTCATTGCATATGGGATTAACCTCCTAGCCCCGATCTTAGCAAAGCTTTTTAATGAAGCGGTTTGTTTGGGATTTCCACACACTTGGACCATTAACACTATCTCACCCATCCACAAGGCAGTGGATCCCATGAGCCCGGAGAACTACAGGACCATTATGATTGGACATGTCATGTCCAAGATTTATGCATCAGTACTTGACTCCGAGGTTAGCATACTTGCAGAGTGTCGAGGACTTAGAGCAGCAAGACAGGCTGGATTCCGGCATGATCATGGAACCATGGACCACATTCTGACGCTCAGATGTATCATCGAGGAGGTGAGATCACGGAAGCAAAAGGTTTATTGTTGCTTTGTGGATTTTCGCAAGGCATTTGACACAGTCCCGAGAGCCCGCCTCATACGGCGCCTACAGGACTTGGGTTATGACCAGGAGATCATTTGGGCTGTCATGGCACTTTACGAGAGAGTTTTTGGCAGAGTTCGGGTAGGATCCGGGTGGACAGACGAGATCATGAGTACCATCGGGGTCAAACAAGGGTGTCCTTTGTCGCCTATCTTGTTTGGCCTCTACATTGACGAGCTTGAGACAGTGATGCAGACACAGGGGGGTGTAGGTTGCTCTCTTGCAGGCACGCTGATCCAGATTTTGCTCTATGCAGATGACGTGGCTCTCTTGTCTTCCTCAGCAGAGGGGCTTCAGAGACACCTAGACGCACTACAGTCCTTTTGGCAGAGCAGAGCGACTACCCAGGGAGCGGCGCATATGCACACTATGTGACATACAGGAGGTTGAGACAGAGGAGCATTTCATCTTCAGGTGTCCTGTGTACTATGAGATCCGAGGACGTTTCCACTGCCTCTTCAGAGATAGTTATGGGATTTTAGCCCATTTCCTCTCCTACCCAGACCAGCGGTGTTTGGCAGGTTTCATTCATGAGGCACTTAGACACCGCAAGAGGATACTCCAAGCACGGAGACAGGAGCAGACTTCTTCCTCGGTTGATCCCTCTCAGAGCTCTATCACGGAGTTCTTTCAGCTAGATCACATGGATCCCAACGAGACGAGGCCTCGACACGACCGTCACCCGAAACCCGTGACCCGACAGCTCAGACAGAGGGTCGACACACAGATCACACTTGGAGACATCCCCTCCTTGTTTAGAGTTGGAGCCCGACCGACGGGGGTCACAGTAGCCCTGGTTAGATGTAGAGCTATGACCAAGAGACATGCCAGGACCGCACCTCTGAGTGGCCGACAACACTCTATTGCCGACTTCATGCCTCCACTGCCTCATCCATCCTGATATCTTGCTGTTGCTGGGGATGATGATGATATTGATGATGATGCTGAGATTGATATATAGTCGACCACCGACATCACTATGTTGTACTTAGGACTTAGTACTGCCATTCTGCATTTTTGGCATTTTGCATTTTGCATTGGTATGGACGCTCGTTTAGTAGCTCCACTACCACAGCTCGTTGTATCAGGATTTTCACAGTCTCATAGACCCATCGGTCTTCCAAAGACTTTAATAAACTTTCTTTCTTTCTTTCTTTCTCTAGTAAAATATGTTCTATGAATACATGTGCTTTAAAGCATTTCTAATGTGCTTTATTTGTGCTTTTCATGTGCTTTTATAGGATTATATATCCTAGCTGTTAGGATTTCTTCTACTTACATGTGCTTTATGTGTGCTTTCTTTTGTAATATTATGTACTTTAATGTGCTTTTCTATGCTTTCTATTGTGATTTTATGTGCTTTCTCAAGGCTTTCTCTTGCGATTTTTAGGCACTTTTATGGGCTTTCTATGTGCCTTCTCTTGTGCTTTTTATGTTCTTTCTTATGTAACTTATGCTTTCATGTGCATTTTACTTTGTGAAGAAGAGCTCATGTTCTTTGGTTTGTTTGTTCTTGCTGGTGCCGTTCTAGGGATTGCATCATTCAGCTTAAGAGACCGATCAGAAATTTTCTTTGGAGTGGGCTTGATGGCACAACAGATGCTTTAGCTAGGGTGGCTTGGGAGACACCCTCATCCTCCCTACACAGGAAGGGGGTCTCAATATTATTGATCCAGATTTACAGTGCAGAGCTTTACTCTACAAGATGGTGGTGTGGGGACTTATGCCAGGGCAGGAGCCGTGGAAGGCATTTTTTATTAGCAGCATACAGAGGTGCACACCTTCATCAAGAGGAGACTGGATGGGCAGTATTAGATGGATCTTCACCACAGCACACCTCAGGTCTCCTTCGTCCCCTCTCATGGTTGCCATCCTGAAAGCATGGGCCAGCTTCAGGAACCTCTTCGGAGAATTCCCCCTTCCTCTCGCGAAGAGATTAATGGGCAACCGGTCATGTGGAATGACAGTATATTGGATGATCGTGGCAGACCACTTGGTGCTTCACTCTACATGCAATGGTCCAGATGGAAGAGGGGACCTGCCTCATCTCTGGGGTCATGGAAAACTTTCCGGAGGCTTCCAGAGGAGACTAAATCTCAGTTGACATGACATCTCAGAGGGAGTGCAGGGAGGATCTTGCAAATTGAGGCAGCCCTTCCAGTGGATTGGGTAGACATAGATGATATGCCTCTCACTTGCTCCACTTGGGCAGGTGCTTTTACGAGAGGGGGTGTTCCTCTTCAGGTTTTGGCCTTTCGAGATGCACATGGGGATGCCTTGGTTTTTTATGTGCATGATGGTGGCAGATTGTTCAGGTCCACAGAGGACATCTTGCTTGAGTCTGCCTTTCAACCTATCAAGGTTGTAGGTCTTTTGGTGCAGGGATCAGATTTAGAGTGGTTCCTTGACCCAGACCCTCGGCTTCTCTCCACTGGATCTTGGAGACTTTGGCTCTACGGGGGAGTTCCCATTAGGTATTTGCAGCGGGACCCTGGAGAGTGGGAGTGGATTGACGTAGGGCATCGAGAGAAGAGCATCCCCTTCTTTCGCTACACGGTTAGTAATGCTAGGAGATTCCAGCTCAGTAGTAGAGATTGGAGACCTTCTAAAGTTCCTATTGGGAGGCATTTGATATCACTGCAGATTTGCAGAGGTGCTTCTGGAGGAGACTCTGAAAATCCCACAGGAATAGAAAGATCACTCTTTTCTTTTGGCTTTCTATCCATGGTGGGATTGCAGTGAACCTTTGGAGATCCAGATTCGGAGCTGACCCTACTTGCCCTCATTGCCTCTCTGCCTTGGAGACACAATTCAGCATTGCTTATGGGATTGCAGACAAGCGAGGATGATTTGGATGGGGGTAGCCAGGATTTTCAGTCACTTTGTGCACTCCCCATTCTTTATGACATGGGGCTCAGTGGCTTGGCTTTCTCTTACTAGGCCTCAGGTCTTTTATGAGAGACATGACTCTTCTCGGGCCATTTCGATTCGATGTCATCAGGTTGAGTCCTGTTCTTTGGATGTGGTACCACACCTTCCTTTTGCAGCTGTACATGCCTCTGTGGATACCGCTTGGGAGATACTGGCAAGCATAGCAGCCTGGCATATCTGGAGAGCCAGATGCACAGAGGCATTGGAGGGAACTCGGGTTCATCCCTCACACACATTGGCTAGTATCTGGACAGATATCTGGACAGACACCATACATACTTTGATGGCCGTATGGACGAGTATGCAGGGAGACTCCCGTGCAACCTCAGCTAGGAGGGCTTCGTTCTTCAAGGAATGGAAGGATTCTCCTTTCTTCTTTGAGACTCCTACAGGGTTGAGGTCGCACTTTCAGCCTCAGCCTTGGTTGTTTTCTACCTCATTTTGAGGGGTTTATTTATCCTCATGGTTTCATGATGTATTCCGCTTTGAGCTTGCTCTCGCAGGTTTTTTCTCTTAATAGAAGTCTCTTTCTTGAAAAAAAAAAAAAAACAATAAAAAAGCATATCATGGCTCAGCATAATAGTAGTTTCTAAAACCAAGGACAATTTAGAACAAGGGAAAATATACTACAATACTTTTCTCTAATCTAAGCACCAAAGGGTTTCACTCTTTGAAAGCCCATATAGCACATGTGAGCAAACATGTACTTCACATACCCTTATAATTAAAGTTACATACATGTTTGGATCTTGAATTAAAATATCCCCTATGTATATCTACATGAATTAATTAGATAAGGATCTGTCAACATACGGTGAATATTTTAGGGATTACATGACTTAATTGATCATTCATCAATATCATAAACACTTAGCATTTGTTTGATAGTAAATTCATGTCTGATTAGTTCTAAAGCATTTTATTCCCAGCTCACCTGTTTTCCAGATCAGGACTTATAGAGAATATCTTTACATTTTTTATGTTGAAGTAGCTCAGCATAAACATGCATAAACATATTTATGAACCAAGCCCACTTTCATACCAACGAGAAAATTTGTGCTGTCAAGAATTTACAAGAAAGCACAAGGTTTACATACACACAGTGACAACTGTCTTTCTATCCAACAACCAAAAGGTGCACTTTCGTTGTGCTAAGGTGCAAAAGATGCTCATAGATGGACATACCAGCATTCTTGTTGGTTGCCCAAGCAAAGGAGGATCCAAGAAAATATTGATTCTCAATATAGATAAAGCGTTGAGCAGAGCGTATGGCATTGACATAGGCTGTATGAATGCTCATATCTGTAACAATGTTCTTTCCAATGGCAAGTCCCTGCATTATTAAAAATTTTGAAAAGTCAATACTCAGCAGACTCTAGTCAAAGTGTGATAAACTCGTAATCAATAATCTACCTTTCTTTAAAAAGAGTGACATGTGACCAAGGATACAGAAACACACCTTGTTTTTTGCTTTTGCCACTTTGCCTTCGAACTCAACAGATCCTGAATCTATTGACCTAAAAACCTACACAATAGAACATAATTTAGAGGAAATCTCTCTCTCTCTCTCTCTCTCTCTCTCTCTCTCTCTCTCCCGTTAATTTACCTTTTATCTACAAAGCAGAGGGTTTTCATTCATAGGGGTCTTAGCACAAAGCTATGATGATGGTGTAATTTTTTCTAGTTGTATCTAGAGGACTTGTGTACAATACCAATTGGGGAAAACGCGAGTCACTAGCCCACCTATGGGATAGAAGGTCACCAACCCACCTATAAGATTGGAGCTCAACAACCCACCTAAGAGGTCACAGGTCACCACCTCACCTGTGACAGGTCACCAACCCACTATGGGATAGGAAGTCAATAACCCCCTGTGGCATTAGAGTAGTCACGAACTCTCCTATCTTATCTCATGAAGAGACCATGGCATTGTCCTTGATGAAGTTATAATTCTGCACATAGATGTCCCCCTTTGTACAGATTGTATTCAATCATATGATAGTGAATAGGACAGTTTACTTATGTGGGATTCCACCGCATCCTTACTCCTATATTGTTCTCAATTATCTCCCTCTCCCTACTCTTTACATTGACATCTCCTACACTGAGTCCGTGCACATCACCAAAATTCTTGAAACTTGGTATTGGCAGAAAGGGGGGAATGATTGTCGTGAACTTAAGGACAAAATGTGAACTCCTATGAATTATGACCAAAACACATAAAATCAAGATGCAATCCTTACCTTCTAGTCCTCTCACTCAATTCTTGAAGGCCTCCAACTGTTAGCTAGGAGCATTCTCTGCATAGACACTATGGCCCTAAAAGACAGCACAAGTCTTTCCTCCTCCACATAAGAGTTATCCTACCATGATTGCCAAACGTGCCTTGGTTCTGGCTTGTGCTCTTTGGGAGGGATTACAGAAGCCTGAGGCCATTTGTGTGAAGAGTTGCTAAATAAAGCGATCTTGTGTAGAGAAAATAGCCAAGTGAAAGGAAGAGGTACAAGAGACTAGACAAATTACAATCCGAGAGAGATGCTACTGCAAGAACTATATTAAGAACTACAACATCCATAATGAGTGTCCCAGAGCAAGAAGTGGCATGTGGCAAAAATTTCAGGACAGGAACTATATTAAGAACTAAACAATCTGTAATGAGGTTGTCACAGAGCGAGAAGTGGCATGTGGCAAAAATTTCAGGGTAGGACCCTTGCTGCTCTCCCTGCTGCTCGACCACCCGCCCTCCTCCTTGCTTTGTTTCTGCCTGCACGTCCACCCTTCCTATTGCCCTCCTCCCTAGCCTCTCTGCCCTCCCTCCCAGCCTCCTGCCCCCCATTGTACAGCCTATAAGGCACATTTACAGACTATAAGGACGTGCATACAAGGCCGTACATCCCCCGCCTGCTGCTTGTTTTGCCATCGTTGCAAGTTTATTTTCTTGGTCAAATAGGAGGCCCTTAATCCCATCCATACAGAGATTGACACATTTTATGTGGATGATTGGACCTTGGGTAGAGATGTTACTATTTGCATTGCCCCTGGGTTATATTATTTTGATCACTTTCTGCTTATTATCTCTGTTTTAGAGCCTCATGCTCATGCTAGATCTGCTTATATTAGGATTCGATATGCTTTCAATGTAAGGGGGGACCTTTCAGTGGTTATGCAGATTTGGGATTCCTAATTGCAGGATGGTTTTTGTTCTCTCTTACTTTGGCAGCAACTCTCTCTAATGTTAGTGGTTTTTTTCACTCCATCTATACTATATTAATGAGGCTATTCAGTTAGGACCATGGAATGAACGTGAGCCATTAGATCTAAATCGATGAATGGAAGCCCTTAGATTAAAATCAGTTAAGTTGAAATCTTGAACCAACATTGACCCACCCGCAGTTCTGTCTAATCTTCATGCGGCAATATCTCTCCCTGCCCTGGAGATCCTACACACACCAAATCCAGGCTTGACGTAGGTATCTCTCTCTCCATGTCTATGTCTCGTCCCTCATGTTCATCACGAGGCCTTATTGTGAGGCGATTTGACAGAGATAATTTTGGTTTGGAAGCAGGGGATTCATTCGTCCTCATGTGGATATTTGGCTATGGCTGCCGGCAAACATACGATAAGGTGAGGAAGATAGATGGAGGAGACAGTCTCTCATGTGTAGCACTTGGAGAGCTGCTGGCTATGAAGCCAGCATGGATTGCTTCACCTTTCTGTCGCCCCTTATCTCACCATGATTTTCACACGTCCCTCCGTTCAATTTTCTCAAATTTTGCCATCCTGAATCAAAGAAAAGTGATGTATCTTCTTCCCTCCTCCGCAGAAAAGTGTGTATCTTCCTTTTGCATCGGGACTCTCTTCCTTTCTTTTGCGTTGCACTTTTCCTGTGCTCATGGGTACACCCGCGTTGCTTTCTGAATGCTCAAAAGTTTTGGCTTGGTTGAATCTGAGAAGCCATTCTGCAACTTTGGGCGACTTTTGTTTATGCCATTTCTGCTTGTGATCTACCAGATCCTATAGTTCTGTCGCTTTCGTAGCGCTATGGATCTGACCCTATGATCCTTGTCACTTCCCTTTGAGTTTACAAACATTGAAATGGACTCTGTCGATCATGTAAGCGCCCCTTCATTTCTTTGCCTTGCGCAAACGATCTTTCCCATGTCACACAAAAATGACAAGTTCTACCACTGTTGAGCGTAAATCAAGGCTACCTGTAATAGGTTGTGGAACAAACAAAATGCTATAGATTGGAGCACCTGACTATGGGCAATTGGTTAAACACAATACAATTGTTTCTTTCAAGCTGGCAGCTGACTATAGGGAAGACTATATTGAATTAGATGTTCAGGTGACAAACAAACCATTTTCTACAACAAAAACTGATGGCTTCTTGTCGAAGTTTAACTTGCCTGCATTGAACACTCCTAATTGGCTTGTAGGTCACTCCAGACAGTCATCCCATAATATTTCACGATGATTTGATCATCGTAAAAGAACAGGTTTGTTCTTTAGAATTTTTTGCAACAAATTTTAATCTTCCCCTTTGTTGACAAAGCTTGCTAAGTTAATGCCTTTCTATTGCAAGAACAAACGTTCTCTTGGCACATTGGCAAACTGACGCTTCAGAATTTCTTGTTGCTATGACTGGGAGACAAGATACCTTAGGGTGGAGGTTGCAACGGTTGGCAGCCTTGCAAAGGAAAGAACAAAAAAGACCCTCAGATGCCTAGGTCCACAAGCACCTTGCTGCAGTAAGGGCTCACCAATAGACTCTTTGGAGAGTAGAGCTGAGTAAAGATTTGGGGTAGAGGAAGATACAGAGTGGACTAGAACAAAACAGTTGTGGAGAGCACAAGAAAGCTGACGTGCTATTACAAAATGTCAAAAGGTTACAACGTATACCTCCAAAATGAGGTTATATACCTCTTAACATAAAGACCTAACCGTAAGGGGGAAAACCCTCCTGATTGGGGGTACAAAAAGCCCACGGGGTTTCACACCACATTACTCAGTATCCAAAAATTGACTGGCACAGGATGGCCAGAGAGCAAAACTTTCAACGTGCAGGATGGCCACAAAGAGACTTTTGGCATGGCATATGATGGCCATTAGAGAAATTTTGACGTGCTTTTTTCCCGACATGGGTGGGAAGGGGTGATGGAGAAGAGAGGGGGAGACATGAGAAAGGGCAAGGGAGAGGGGGAGAGGAAAGGCGACGGCATCGGCTAACAGGAGATTTTTTTTAGAAGAAATGATGCACGCGGAGGGGAGGGGCCTGGGAGACCGGAGGGGATGTAAAGGAAGTTGCTTAGGTCTAGCATATTGATAAATCATTTTATCTCATACGTCTTATCTTGCTTGAACTTGTTGGCTGCAAA
The DNA here is from genome assembly GCF_047967505.1 of Dipteris shenzhenensis. NCBI lineage: Eukaryota > Viridiplantae > Streptophyta > Polypodiopsida > Gleicheniales > Dipteridaceae > Dipteris > Dipteris shenzhenensis. Next base: position 14,858,620 of record NC_141614.1, on the reverse strand, counting down.
TGCCAATCTCCTGCTTGCTGTTGTTCTATTTTGTTATCTTTGTTGTCATACAATCAGCCTTGTGTTGGCACTTGGCATTGATATGTCCCACCCTCATTGTTGAAGATGAGCTGTTAGCACTGGTATGGGCACATAAAGCATTCTATCACGCAAGCATGCTCTAGTTGCAAGTGAAAAAACCACCTGTCATGATTTGAGAACCATCTGGACACCCCCTTGACAATCTGCAAGAGTGCTGATTAACAACCCAAATACACAGAAATTGGAAGTAAACCATACTAATTACCACAAACCACTCCCTGAGTAAAGATGATATTTCTTATAGAAATGTGTACACAAACAAAAAATTTGAGCGAGAAGAGTGAATTCAGTAATAAGGTTGGGCCTGATGCGATTTCATACCTGGACATTCCATGTCTCAGGATCATTTTCTTCCGTCACCTTCAAATGGTCCCCATGTTGCCCAGCACGTTGTGGATTAATTCTTGCCGAAGTGTGAATGAGATTGACAATGTCATGCAATTTTTTGTTGTGTGTATGCGATTCAACAACTTTCTTCCAACGCTGCTCAAAGTTAGTAAAAACATCGTATGCAGCAGGGCCTTCAATCTTGCAGTGTAAATCATGCCAGGGTTGCCTGGGTCCTCCTCTTTCAACTTTCTGTTAAAAGTTCTTATTTTGAGAATGCATGGTATTAGAACCTGCGTGAGTGGCTAGCTACAATTAAGGAATACATATTGAACCACTATAGTGACCCACACGATGCATGATGCAATTTAAAAGTCTCTTTTCATGATCATCCGCCTTTTCATCACATCATTGAATGTGGCTTTCTTGGACCTGTATCTGTGTGCATATAACTAGCAAGTTCAACGGAATGGTTTCAATGTACTTACAGGAAATGTGCGGTTGCGATAATCATTCTTAAAGTCTCTACCAAAATTGTGGAAAAGATTATGATGGGGAGTATCATAGCGTCCATCACAGAGATCAATGCCACCTATAAATGCAATCAGCCTCCTAGATTCTCCAGGACCTGGTGCATCAACAATTACTATTTTTTGATGATGACTGTAAAGAGTTCCAACAACCTGCATCACAAAATCCATGAGGGCCAAAACCAACCTTAATAAGGCCTTTATGGCAACATAATTTTTCACTTTGCTCTTAAATCTTTTGTACAATTACAAAATTGTTACAAATGTCATGCTCAATTCATATAGTTCAATGTATTGGAATCTATAATTTTGTTGTATTCAACCATGATGATCGGGAGAACTCGTTAGTTGACATAAAATTCAATGGTTCCCCTTTATGAGTCTGATTCTTCCTGTCCTCCAAAGCCCCTTCCTACTCCTTGTAACTTGTACCCTTTGTCTCCTATGTTCAGCTCTGCTTGCTGCCCTTTCCCTTCCAGTATGGCACTCCCCTCTGTCTTTGTCTTTTTCCCTGAACCTCTGCCTCCCTAGCTGTATGTTCCCTTTCTCCATGTCATAAATCTGCTGCCTTCCTCTCCTCAGTACCCACCTGTCTCCCTTATCTTTTTCAAATTTCAAGTTGCAGCCACTCCTGTTCCACTTATGTTGTTTATGGCATCCTTCCTCAGCACAGGGGGTTCGCCCTTTCCTTTGTTGCCTTCCCTTCCTTTTCTACACCTTCCCTGTGTAGCCCCTTGCGGTTTCATTTCTTCCCTTGACATCCTCTTCATCCTTTCAAACTTTGTTCCCTTTTGTTTCCACCCCCTCTATAAAGGGGGAGATTGCTCTGTATAGTGCTCTTTGGTTTATGTTTTCCCTCCCTTCTTGTTTCTTTCCCCTTGCCTTTACCATTTTGTTTTAATTTTTCCCTCCAATTTATCCTCCACCTGCGTTTTTATCAGCCCCTTCCTTCACATCTCCCTTCTCTACTTCTAGAAGCCTTTTTTATTATGCTACTAGCATTTACTTTCATGGGCAGTATACTACAGCCCCCCTCCCTCCCTCCCTAGGCAGTATACTACTTTTTTTTTTCTCGAGAAAGGACTTCTATTAAGTATGAACAAAATCCGCGAGAGCAAGCTCAAGAGCGAAAATATATCATGCGAGCATGAAAAGAAAGAACGGCCTAAAAGGGGCCAGTAAAAACCTCCTCAGAGTGAACAAGAAAAAAACCAAGGTCAAGGCTAATAGTGCCATCTCAAACCTGTTGTGGACTTTGAGAAGAAAGGGGAACCCCTCCATTCCCTAAGGAAAATAGTCCTCCTGGAAGAAGTTGCTCGTGAAGTCCCCTTGCATGCTCACCCAAATGGCCATCAGCTTATGAATAGTATCTATCCAAATAATGGCCAAAGTGTGATAAGGGTGGTGGATCCATCCAAAGCCTTTGTGCATTTGGCTCTCTAGATCTGCCACACTGAAATACTTGCTAGTATCTCTAAAGAAGAATCCATAGAAGAATGCACGCGCCTGAAGGTGTTGATCAAGCGAGTGATGTCGAGCGAGCAAGACCAAATAAGCGAGCGAGAAAAAGCAAGCAAAGAAGAATTGGTTGGGCTACAAACACATAATCTCATTGTATGTATGTATGTAATCATTAATAAGTATTTATGGTGCTTCCTCAACATTGAACATGATTATAACATAATATTGCAAGTGCTCATTAGTAATCGTGTTCTACATTCTATGAGATGGGCTTAAATAGAAATGGTTTGGCTATCAACAACAGTTACAATATAGTTGAAGTGGCATAGAAAACATTTGATTGTTTTTGTCCCAATATATATAGAGAGTTCTAACATGCTCTTATTACGAAGGGCCTTGCCCTAAATCTGGTGCAAGAAACTGGCAAAAATTCCATTAAATTCACATTTTGATGCATGAAATCTTACTAAATGGTGCAAAATGTCATGATAATCATCTAAATGGTGCAAAAGGTCATGATAATAATCTAAATCATGCCTTGCCATTCATTTTGATATGTAACATGACCATGTTTGGATTTGTAAATCAAAAGATACAGGACATCGAAATTCTCATCTTTTGGGCCAAAAGAGGGAGCGCGTTAACGCACTGCTTGTTTTGGCCCAAAAGGTAGGAATTCAGGATGCCTAAATTCTTGCCTTTTGGGCCAAAACAGGCAGCGCATTAACACGCTCCCTCTTTTGGCCCAAAAGATGAGAATTTCAATGTCCTCAGAAAAATCTGAAAATTCTCCCAAGGAGAGCTCGGCCTCCATCCTCTACAATTGAGCTTAAATCTCCTGGCAGTACTAACTGTGTAATGGAAGGGAATGCTCTTCTCTCATGCCCAGTATCAATCCATTCCCACTCTCCGCGGTCCCATTGTAAAAGCTTTATGGGGAGTCCTCCATAGAGAAAAGTCCTCCAGGATCCCAAACAGAGAAGAAGCAGGGTCCGGGTCAAGGTGCCATTGTGAACCTGATCCACGCTCCACATAACCTAAGTTCCTGAAAGGCTGAAAAGGAACTCCCAATAGAATATCATGTGTAGATCTAGATAGCCTACCCTTGTTTGAACATTGAAGACCAAGACATCCTCATCTGATTGTCATACTGCACTTTTTACTCGGCTCGGACAAGGAATATGAGTGAGATATATGTGTATTTACAGAGTTTCACCTTAAAATTGTAGGCCATCTTCTGGTGGTTCTAGTGATGCCCTATAGGCCATGGTATGTGCCTTGTAGGCATAGATATAGGCACTTGTAGTTTTAGTGCCTTTTAGGCCACATAGGACACTTAGTCCTATGTGACACCTAGGACACTTAGTCCTAGGTCTAACTACAAGTACTATGTACTCTTTTTCTTTCAAACATTTTAGTTGACGTGACGGCTGTTCTTCATCGACCCTTGTACCTTGTACTTGCGCTCTCTTGTTAAACGATCCTACAATGGTATCAGAGCTAGGACCTGCTCCGTGACCCCGGACCCTCATTGCTTTCTGCCCCCTTTTTCGTACAGTCCCGTACGACTGTACGGACGTTCGTACGTACCTGCGCCGTACATCATGCATGCGTTCTATACAACAGCCGTAGCATTTACCGTACCTGAGCCATCGTACATGCGTTCCGTATCTGAGCCACCATACTTGCGTCATACATGCGCCGCCGTACAGTCGTACAACTCCGTACATGCACTGCCGTACAGAAGGCTCCGTGCTTGCGCTCCGTACACCGTACAGCTTAGTACTTGCGTTCGTACAGCCGTACACCATGCATCCGTACCTTGTACTAGTTCCATACATGCTCCGTACGATTGTACGTACATCGTACATTGGACCTGCTCCGTATATCCATACATTGTACCTACATCCGTACAGTTATACATGTTTCGGGATCTCCGTACAGGTTTTGCACGTGCGAAGTCATATTCAGAACAATCTCAAAATTTGGGGCTTTTGAGGGCTTTTGCTGTCCTTACCTTCCTTTTACTATTTGAAATCTTCTCAAGCCATTTCAACAGTTTGGAAAGCCTACCTCTTGAGGTCTATACAGTTGCACTTTTGCAATCAATTTGTGGACAGCAAGTCCTAATTTTGCAGTTGCGAGCCTTAAGGCTGTCTTTTGGGATTTGGTTTGCAATTTTTATTTGATTGTAGTACATTTGGGTCAGATTGCAGGACATTGAGTCACATTTGCAGGGCATTGGGTCAGATTAGAATATATTGGGTCACATTTACAAACATCTCAGCAAAATTTGGGGCTTTTCTGTATTTGCCCTCTTTTTGGCCTATTTGCCCTCATTTAATTTGGGGCTTTTGCCAGATTTGCTGTTATTTGTAGTGAACATTGCCTGACACAGTCACATTTGGGTCAAATTTGCATTTGCCCTTTGATTTGGGCTGGAATTTGCAGATCATTTACTTACAGACACTTGCTGTCATTTTTGGACAGCCAGCTCTTTGCAGAGATAGCCTTGAGGCTTTTGTGTTTTCAGGTCTCTTCTTTTTAGGGTATCCCATTTGCAATGGCTGGCAACAATCATGATCTATTTGGCATTCTTCGTGAAGATGATAAGTTGGACGGCACTAACTATCCGATGTGGTCTTATCTCATGAAACATATTCTTGTTGCAAAGCACTTTTGGAATATTGTTTCAAGAGTTGATATGAGACTAGTCAATGCTACAGTGGTTGCCTCTACTGATGGTCCCTCTGCAGAGGGTACTCCTCCTGATGCCTTATCTTCTAGCACCCCTGTTGCTGCTCCCCCAACTCAGAAACAGTCAAGATGGGATGCAAGAGATGCAAATGCACATTCATGTATTGCTTTATCATGCAAGAGAATCATTACTCCACACATCCAGTCTTGTAGGACAGCAAAGGATGCTTGGGACGAATTGGCTTCTCTCTATCAGATTCGCAATGAGGCACGTGCTGCATATTTGAGAAGGCAATTACAGGAAGTCAGTATGAATGAAGGTGATTCTATGGATGCATATCTGACAAAGGTCAAGGACCGCATGGAACAACTTGCTAATATTGATGAGGTGGTGCCAAATTCTCAGCTTGTCAGTAACACATTGAATGGATTGCCAGATACATATCAAGGTTTTGCTACAACCCTTCGGTTAGTGGCCATGGGTAATCTAGACCACTACTCTTTTGATCAGCTAGTTACTTTGCTTTTGCAAGAAGAGCGAAGTCGTGCTAATAGACAAGCCATTATTCCTGATCATGCATTTGCTTCACAGCAGACAGGAAGAGGCAAGGCTTCCAAGCCTATGGGCAAGCCTAAATCTGCGCATAGCAGCTGTAATTCCTCCCATGCATCTAAAAATACAGCAGATAAGTCAAAGAAGAAAAGATGCAACTATTGTCGCAAGCCTGGACATGACATTTCAGAATGCAGGAAGCGCATTGCTTCGGAGAAAAAGAAAGCAGGATTGACAATTAATGCCTCACATGCTATTGAATCCCATGAGCCTGCAGATGCTTCACGTGCACATGCTCTCCAAGATGATTGGGCATGGGCTGTCCATTGTTCATTTGATCCCTCCCAAGTTGATGCACTCTTTACTGCTAATGATGCTCAATCTTGGTATTTTGATAGTGGTGCTTCCAAGCACGTCACATCTTGCAGACAGTTGTTTCATTCCTTAGCTGATGCACCTCGAGGGGGGACTGTCACATGTGCTAATAATGCTTCCTATGCTGTAAAAGGAATTGGAGATGTGCAGCTCACATCCATTTCAAACCATCCTGTCACTTTGACAAATGTTCTTTTTGTGCCTGGAATTGAAGTCAACTTGATTTCAATTTCAGCAATTGCCACTTCAGGTTTCAGAGTGATTTTTTATGGATACAGATGCCTAGTCTATGATCTTCGTGATGACAATGCCATAGTTCTCACTGGCACTTTAAAAAAGGGGCTTTATCACCTTGATGATCACTCAGCTGCACTCTCTATTGAAGCATTTGCTATTTCAGATTCACAGCTTGCTGAAACTCATCTTTGGCATGAGAGAATGGGTCATCTCAATTATAGAGCTCTTGCAAAGCTACATTCACAACAGATGGCAAATGATGTACCTCAAACTCACACAGTTTCCAAACATGTGTGTGAGGGTTGTCTTTTGGGTAAGATGCATCGGTTTCCTTTTCAAAAGAATTGTCCAAAACTCTCACAAAGGAAATTGCAGCTAGTGCACAGTGATTTTTGTGGCCCAATGAGGACAAATGCCATTGGGGGTTACAAATATTTCACGACTCTCATTAATGATTTCACAAGATATTGCTGGGTATATCCTTTAAAAGCCAAATCTTAAGTGTTCTCATGCTTTCAGAGGTAGTTGAATATGGTTGAGAATGAATCAGGATGCAAGCTTGTCACCCTCAACACAGATAGGGGGGGAGAGTATATGTCAAAGGAGTTTGATGCATTTTTGTCTTCACGGGGCATTGTTCACTCATGCACTACTCCTTACACTCCTCAGCATAATCCAGTTCCTAAAAGGAAAAACAGGTCCACTATGGAGATGGCTAGATGCATGCTTAAGGCCAAGTCCTTGCCCAATAAATTTTGGCTTGATGCAGTGATATGTGCCAACTATGTGCTGAATAGATCACCTACAAGGGCATTGAAGACTGTTACACCTTATGAAGCATGGAAAGGCAGGAAGCCTTCACTTTCACACGAGAGTTTTTGGGTCTCTTGCATATGTTCATGTACCATCTCAGCTGAGACATAAGCTTGATGACAAGGCAATCAAATGCATATTTATTGGTTACAGCTAGGAGAGCAGAGGGTATCGGTTATACCAACCAAATACTGGGAAGATTATTGTCAATAGAGATGTAATCTTTGCTGAACATTCGGCTTCTCCTCTTGTGGACTGCAAAGCTAAGCCATAAGTTGACATGTTTGATGCCTTTGACTCTTGGTTACCTCTGCTTCCCTCAGAAGGAGACTTTGACCAGCAACATGAGCCTCCAGCAGGCCCTCCAACAAGCAATGATTAGCCAGTACCCCATGCTGATTTGCAGGTTTCTCTTCCAACACAAAATGATCCCACTATTCATAATGCAATGATTGAAGAAAGAGCTGTTGTCAATAGACAGCAAAGGCAAGTTCCCAGATGGCTTCTTGATACATTGAGGGACAGCAAACAAGATCAGCCTTTTGCTGCCCTGACAAGATCAGGGAATAGACAGATGCATGGTCACTTTCTTGAGTTTGCACTCCTTGCTACAGCTTGCAATGAAGAGCCTTTGTGCCATAAAGATGCTTTTGACAGCAAAGAGTGGATGGATGCAATGAGAGCTGAGTTACAATCCATTGCAAAAAATGACACATGGGAATTAGTAGATCTCCCTCCCGGCAAGCATGCCATTGGTACCCATTGGGTCTACAAATTAAAAAGGAAATCTGATGGCAGTATAGATCAACACAAAGCCCGTCTTGTTGCAAAAGGGTATGCCCAACAACAAGGCATTGACTTTGAGGAGACCTTTGCTCCCACATCCAGGATTACTACCATTAGATGTGTCATTGCCATTGCAGCCCATCATCATTGGCAAGTGCACCAGCTTGATATCAAAACTGCTTTTCTTCATGGGGATCTGCAGGAAGAAGTCTATGTCACACAACCTCCTGGCTTTGAGGTTGTTAATTCTGAAAACAAGGTATGCCGGCTGAGAAAATCCCTTTATGGTTTGAAGCAGGCACCCAGGGCATGGTATGCCGAAATTCATGCACACTTACTATCTCTTGGTTTTCAGAATAGCCCCACAGAACCCACTCTTTATGTCCGTGGGAGTGGATCTGATTTTTTAGTGCTGATTTTATATGTGGATGATATGCTCATCACGGGCCCAGATACTCAGCATATTGCAGCTTTCAAGACTGATTTGCAGCAGATTTTTGAAATGTCAGACATGGGACAGCTCCACTATTATTTGGGCATTCACTTTGCTCATGTTGAGGGGGGTATCATGATGTCACAGTCCAAGTATATTGGACAGCTCCTTGATCGTTCTCAGTTCGAGGATTGCAAGCCAATCTCTACTCCAGTGGACCCTGGCTTCAAATTTTCAGCTAACGATGGGAGCCCACCATCTGATATCACTCTTTACCAGCAGGCTGTTGGATGTCTCATTTACTTATGTCACACAAGACCTGACTTACAGTATGCAGTATCTCAGCTCAGCAGATTCATGCACATGCCCAGTTCACAGCATTGGCAGGCAGTGAAGAGAGTTTTCAGATATCTCAAAGGCACTCAGGATTTAGCCCTCTTCTATGGTGATCAGGGTTCACTTACCATGCATGCTTACACGGATAGTGACTGGGCAGGTTGTTCCGACACCAGAGTGTCACATATCGGCAATTGTTTTTTGCTTGGCAATTCATGTATCTCTTGGCTCAGCAAGAAGCAACCAACAGTTGCCACATCTAGCTGTGAGGCTAAGTACAGGGCAGCTTTCACTGCTACAGTAGAGTGTGTTAACGTGCTTTATTAATCTCCTCCAATTGCACAAATGTGGAAGGAGCTTGAATCTCTTGAATCCTACAGCATTTTTGTAGAATCGTTTAACGCGAGAGCTCAAGTACAAGGTACAAGGGTCGATGAAGAACAGCCGTCACGTCAACTAAAATGTATGAAAGAAAAAGAGTACATAGTACTTGTAGCTAGACCTAGGACTAAGTGTCCTAGGTGTCACATAGGACGAAGTGTCCTATGTGGCCTAAAAGACACTTAAACTATAAGTGCCTATATCTATGCCTACAAGGCACATACCATGGCCTATAGGGCATCACTAGAACCACCAGAAGATGGCCTACAAACCCCCCTCCATGGGATGGGCTGAAGTATTCTGGAAACGTCTCAGAATACCTGGTATTTTCTGGTCATGGTGGCACATGTTCATCCAAAAGGATATAGCCACCTATGAATGTACAAGGGATGTCAGATCATGTAACAAAGGGAACCAAGTGTAAAGCCTGTCGGAAGACTTCGAACTTGGGACGAGGAAGTGCCTTTGTAAACATATCTGCTATGTTGTCCTCTGTGGGAAGATAGGACAACTCTATGTCTCCTGCTGACAACCGCTCCCGAACATAATGATAGTGAACTTCAATATGCTTGGTATGCACATGAAACACTGGGTTACGATATGGGAAACGAATTGGACCTCACAAACAGTAGGTCTCCCGACCAGTGGGAAAACAGAATCGAATTGGTAAGGAACCATGTGATGTAAGGGGACCAAAGATGAGAATATTGACCATACCTTAAATTTTTGGGGAACAGCTCAGAAAGAGGTTGAGGGTTTGATCAAAACTCTCAATCCGATCTACACAGTCTTACGCATTACATACATGGAGGGGAGCACTCTTGGCCTTTTATATGAGTACATGGACAAGATTGGAGAGTCTCTCAACAAGCAACAATACTTGAGAGGACAGCAGTAAGTCTCCTTATGTTTTTCCTTATATGTAAAATTTTCCATCATGCGTCAGGAGCAGTTCACATTTGTGGGGTCATCTGTTGAGATAGTTTCATCATACACCTATCTTGGGGTTATCTTCTCCGGACCGAGAGCTTCACTATGAGACCCGCGATGCAGGCACACTTGAGTAGAGGGTATGCCTCATTAGCCAGGCTAGAGAGGTAGTGCTTCCGCTCACACTTTCAGGATCCACGCACCAAGGGGTTGCTTTTTGACTCCTTGGCTCGCCCAACGGGGATGTACCGCAGTCCTTGTTGGGGGCCAGACTTGTCGGATACAGAGTGGGCCCGTGTGGAGCGGCTACAGGTTCTCATGCTATCACGGATGATTCGTGGTAAGTCATCCGTTCCTCACCAGATCATTCAGGCTGAGTTTGGATCACCCCCTTTACAGCTAGATGCTGCATTTCAGGTCATCACATATCTGTACCGAGTTAGGGAATATGGGGATTATACCTAGGGCGTAGCAAGCTACCATGGATAGCTCTATCCTCTTCTATGGCACTTGCAGCACGAGGAGATCAAAGGTGCTGGTATGCACGTACAGAGAGATGGTTTGAGCGACTGGGCCTCCACATGGATAGACTACCTCCCTTCCAGTACAGCATGGATGCTCCGTTCTCTCCCCTCTTATCACACGAGGTCAACCAGGTTATTCATGAGGATCTACTACAGCTACACACTTTTCGGACCTGGTTGGAACCGAGTGAACTCCCAGTGAAGCTTAGCTTCTACAGAGATCACTTCTTACATATCACAGCGGAGGGTTTCATTGACCCACCTGGATACACACAAATTCACCTACCCCACTCGATGAGGATCTCTCTTGGGCATTTCCGGGTCTCTTCACATAGACTTCGCATCGAGAGCGGCAGAGCAGAGCGACTACCCAGGGAGCGGTGCATATGCACGCTATGTGACATACAGGAGGTTGAGACAGAGGAGCATTTCATCTTCAGGTGTCGTGTGTACTATGAGATCCGAGGACGTTTCCACTGCCTCTTCAAAGATAGTTATGGGATTTTAGCCCATTTCCTCTCCTATCCAGACCAGCGGTGTTTGGCAGGTTTCATTCATGAGGCACTTAGACACCGCGAGAGGATACTCCGAGCACGGAGACAGGAGCAGACTTCTTCCTCGGTTGATCCCTCTCAGAGCTCTATCATGGAGTTCTTTCAGCTAGATCACATGGACCCCAACGAGACGAGGCCTCGACATGACCGTGACCCGGAGCCCATGACCCGACAGCTCAGACAGAGGGTCGACACACAGATCACACTTGGAGACATCCCCTCCTTGTTTAGAGTTGGAGCCCGACCGACAGGGGTCACAGTAGCCCTGGTTAGACGCAGAGCTACGACCAGGAGACGTGCCAGGGCTGCACCTCTGAGTGGCCGACAGCACTCTATTGCCGACTTCATGCCTCCACTGCCTCATCCATCCTGATATCTTGCTGTTGTTGGGGATGATGATGATATTGATGATGATGTTGAGATTGATATATAGTTGACCATCGACATGACTATGTTGTACTTAGGACTTAGTACTGTCACTCTGCATTTTTTGCATTTTTTGCATTTTGCATTTTGCATTGGTATGGATGCTCGTTTAGTAGCTCCACTACCACAGCTCATTGTATCAGGATTTTCACAGTCTCATAGACCCATCGGTCTTCCGAAGACTTTAATAAACTTTCTTTCTTTCTTTCTTTCTTGAGTCTTGATACTTTACATTGACTCTTGACTCTTGTTTTTGGTCCATGGTTTGTTCTCTAAAGGATTGAGTAGATCAAGGCTGTATGGAATAAGCGATGGGATTGGTTTCACATACCAATTCCTGCAGTAGCATATGTATTGCATCCTCTATGGCGAAATGAGGAGCAATATGAGAACACAGAGCTTCATGATGGCTTCACGACATAACATGAGGGCGGTGACCCATGGTGATATGTACATGCAGGGCCATACAGAGGATGATCTCTTGGCCTTCCGCAACCATACGGGGAGCTTTGGTCGAGAGACTCAGCTACAGCCTGTCTCATGGTGGGAGAACTATGGGAATTGTGCTCCCACACTGGTAATTCACTATCCATACACTCAAGTTTCAGCTACATGCATGATGCATCATGCAATATAGTTACAATTTACATTCTAATTAATTCTAATTTCTAAATCCTAAATTCTAATTATGTGTGCAGAAATGCATTGCCATTCGAGTGCTCTCTCAAGATTGCAGTTTCGGTCCATGTGAGAGAAATTGGAGCACTTGGGCACTCTCCCATACAAAGAAGAGAAATAGGTTGAGTACATCTCAGCTAAAAAGGTTGGCATTTTGTCATTGCAACCTCCAGCTCCTTGAAAGGAATGCCAAGAATCCGGAGCCTTCTCAGGTGAATGTGGACAAGATCGACATTGAGAAGGTGAAGTTCATTCCAGAGATCCCACAGGAAGAGCATGATATGTACGCCTTACTTTATGAGGAGTTGACAGCATCCACCCGCACCACTCGCTCTTCCACCCACTCTCAGGGGTAGAGATTGAGGGCCGTATCCACCATCGCTTCCACTTCAGCAGGGCTAGAGGAGCAGGATCCTCTCTTAACTTCATCTGAGGCTGACACGCAGGAGTCGGAGACAGATGATAGCATGGATGCTGATGATGTTGAGGAGTGATTCTTCGAGCATGCATGATCCTTGTCATATTTTTGGATCCGATATGGATCATGTTTTGTATTGGCTACAGCATAGACTATAGTACTTATTTTTAGAATTTTGTCATGTCACATGTGACATGGATCATGTTTTATGAGGCTTCAGCCTAGGCCCCAAACTACTTGTCATTTATGATCTATCATCTATGGTAATTGATGTAGCATGTGCTGCTTTGCCGAACTTTGAATTCTTTGAAGTAAGTTATTGTGAAATTTAGATGTATGTACTATCTTTGTAATGTATGACATATGTATTAATAATAACTACACACACACACACACACACACACTTTATTAACCCTTAAAAACCGAAACACCATTTCCCGCCCCTTTTCGTTTCCCCGTTTCCAAAACTCCTGGGAATTATGTGCCCTAAAGCCCGGGGTCCCGCGCTCCCATGTTGAACACAGAGTGTAAATGATATCCTGACCTCATCAACCTGGAACGCATGACCTCTCTCAGTCAACCAGGCCACCATCCCCCGAGTGTAGTCCCTCTGAAGGCTCTGCACGCGGGACAAAATCATGAGGGCTCCCATCCAAATCCTCACTGCGCTACGACAGCTCCAAAGGTAGTGGGGGATCGTCTCCAGAACTCTAGCAGAGCAGCGGTGACACTGCCCCTCCACCCGCAAATGCTCCAACCATGAGCCTATAAGCAAGCCTCCGAGTGTGGCTAGCCATAAGAAGTAGGAGATCTTCCTTGGCCGCAAATTGGACCAAAGGCGAGTCCAAAACCTAGAACGGACCTACTGGGGCACCCTCTGAGCCACCCAATGCCTCTCCCTCGAAGGGGTCCACGGCGAAGTGTCCATCTGGAGCCTCCTGCCAACCCGGGTGGTATAAGAAAAGAAGGGCACCTCGTCCACCCGCTCCGTGAGGCCAACCTTGGAAGGCCAAAACCACTCTCTCGAATCCCACTGGACCTCCCTCGGATCCCACTCGACCTCCCTCAAGGGCCTACCTTCCCAAAGCCAAAGGCGCCATCTGGGGGCATCCTGCTCTAGAATGCTAGGGGGATCAATGTGCCATTCCTTCCCCAACCAGCCCACAACCTTGATCATCTGCCAATGAATCCCATCCAGACTCCCATCCATCTCTGGGTCTCTCTCAGTGAGTGCCTGAAGCAAGCCTCCAGGCCCTACACGGAAGAAACCGGGCTGATTGCTACCTCGCTGGATCATCATCCACAAGGGGACCCCGGTTCGAGAAAACTGACCCAACCAACTGCTGTCCATCCGCTTGCGGAGTCCCTCCCACCAAGACTCAGGGATGGTGAGGTCAATCTACCTCATCCACTGCCCTACCCCTCGCATATGCACTAAGGCTCCAAGCCTTGCCTCTGCCTCCAAGGGTAATCTACTCCATCTGCCAAAGGAGCAAGCCAAGCCGCTATCCCACTATGTCCATCCAATGTGAGTCTGCTGTCCCGACATACGTCCATCCTCATCTCTGATCTACGGGTGCCACATGAGGGACTGTTGCTCGAACTCCTCCCTGCCAACGAGGCTGACCGTGGATGAGGCCACTTGATGAGGCCACTTTGCTAAAGGGGGTACCTAAGAAGATCCATATGTGAGATTGCTGCCACTGCCCCCGTGTGTGGGATGTTCCTGAGAAGCCCTCGTTGTAAGAGGAGCTTCCAGGGCTTTGCACCAAGAGTGGGGCCACGCACAACCAACTTGCCCAAGAGGGCTCTGCTCTGCATCTGTGGATCAATGATACCCAAGCCTCCCAATGCGTGCGGCATGATCACCGTCTGCCAAGCGACCTGGGCTCTGGTATTCCTCGTGCAGTCTGATCCTGCCCAAAAAAAATTCTGAACCAAACATCAGAGCTATCCAGTGCACCCTCTGTGAAAACACTAGCAGGAGGCAATGTACCAGGCCGTGGCAAGAAAGACCTGGTTTGCCACTAAGGCACGGCCCGCTAGGGAGAGTTTTGCCGAGCTCCAATAGAGAAGCTTGCGCCGAACAATCTTGAGGATCGGGCGATCTCTTGCTCTGTTATAATATCAATACCTACCTGGCATCCGAGATATCTCCCTTTCTGGCCCCGTGGTATACAGCGGAAGCCAAAGGCACTCCCCCACTCTCGAATCTCCTGTGTGTCCTCAAGTTGTGAAGAAACCGATGGATTTTGTCTGGTTGATCAGTGCAACCGAGGCCTCGCAATAGATCCCCAGACTCTCTCCAAGCTCGCTGTGGTGCTCTCTACATACAAGGTTGTGTCATCTGCAAACTCTGAGTCTAGCAACTCCTCCTCCTGTCTGATTGGGAGCCTTAACCATGTGAGGCCCGCCACCTGTAATCTCAAGTATTAGCCCAATGCCTCCGCCACAAAAAGGAAAAGAAAGGGAGCTAGGAGACAGCCTTGACGGACCGAGCAAGAGAGAGGAAAGGCATCGCCCGTGTGTCCACCGACAAGCATCTGACTAAGGCTCCCCGCATAAAGCGAAGAGACTCCTCTAATCCATCTGTCTGAGAAACCCAACCCTTGCATAGTGCCCTCCAGGAAAGACCACTCCACCCTGTCGTAAGCCTTCTCAAAATCCAAGAGAAGGATGGCCAAAGGCTGTGACTCCTCCCTTGCCTCCCAAAACGTGAAAATGTTGTCTAGGATGCTACGCTCCTTAACAAAGCCGGTCTGCGTGTCACGTAGATGATGTCGGTGAGATGAGGCCGCAACCACAAACACAAGACCTTAGCGAGGATCTTGTATGCGGTGTCAAGCAAGGTGATCGGTCTCCATTGCCGAATGTCTGACCTATCTCCCTCTTTCGAGATCAAACAAATCCACCCCTAACTTAGGGACTGAGGAAGGGATCCCGTGTCTGGCAAGCTAAGTGGAAAGGGGTGGAAATTATCTCTCAGAAATTCCAAAAGAAGGCCGGAGTCAAGCCATCTTCGCCAAAACACTTCTGGGTCAAGAGGGCCTTGAGGGCTTCCTAGAGCTCCTGATCCGTGAAAGGCTCCTCGAGACTCCTACACAACTCCCATGAGACTGTAGAGATATACAATGATATGGTGTTGTAGGATAGACTAGGACTTAGTCTATTTTGTGTGTCAGTACTTGGACTGTATATACCAAGTACTTGTACTTCATTTGGTTGAACATTTCAGTTGGAGTTCACTTGTATACACTTCTTGTTCTCGTGTTCACAATCCATCTCCATTCTTGTTCCTACATGTGGTATCAGAGCTAATCGATCCAGCCCACCTCCTTCCCACTCTCCCACGTGCTCCCATCGCACTTCTATCGCGGAGAAGAAGGTTATGTTGCTGGGTGACTTCATTTCAGCTCATCCACATCTTGAGAGAGCTTGAG
Organism: Dipteris shenzhenensis; assembly: GCF_047967505.1. Taxonomy (NCBI): domain Eukaryota; kingdom Viridiplantae; phylum Streptophyta; class Polypodiopsida; order Gleicheniales; family Dipteridaceae; genus Dipteris; species Dipteris shenzhenensis. The sequence goes on along the minus strand of NC_141614.1, from coordinate 14,842,640 downwards.
AGCTTAGCTTCTTGCTCAATTAGTGCGCATTGGTGGCCATACAGCTCCCGGACCAGCTCCCTATCAGTCTCGCCACCAGCCCAGACCATTGGCCTCGCCATTTGCTGCTCATTAGCCTCGACTCAAGCCGTACAGCTCGCATCAAGCAGACCGTACATTCCGTACTGTTGTACGGACTGCTACCCACCATTTGCCTCGCAAATAGCCCGCCTTGCTGCCCACCATTTGAGCTGTACAGTGCCGTATTGTACGGACCGGCTGCATGTACATCCCGCAATCAGAAGCCCGCCTTCAGCCTCTGCTCCAGCTCCAGCTCTTGGTCCTTGCATCAGCTCATTTTCAGCCTCTTCCTCTTGCTACTTGCATCTCCCAGTTCATACTTGCAGCCCGTGCATTCGGTTGCCTTGCACAGAAGTCTTCAGAGTACTTGGAGTACAGGTGCATTTGGAGAGCTTGAGTGCGTGCATTTGGGACTGTTTTGGGGCTGCATATTCAGCTGAATCTATTGCTCAGGTGGTGTGCATTTTGAGGCCCAGTGTTGGCTGAAGGTGTATGCACTTTTGGATGCCAGTTGAGCAAGAAAGTGCTGTTGCATTGTGAGCTAGTGTTTTTTTTTTGTAGGAAGAGGTTTATTGTCAGTACATTCTCATGGGGAGCTAATCAACTCTAAGGTTGATGAAGGGGTCAAAAAGAAACTTGACATGTGGCAGAATTGCATGCAACGTTCTACGTGATTCTATGGTGGTGACCTCTTGTCACCCTGAAGAGTGCTTCTCCCCGATCGGTTCGTGACCTCTCCATGAAGTTGGTGGTGCTACGTCTTGGCTGGAGGGGATGGCAACTCTTGGCGGACCTCGATGGTCGTGGCTGCTGGCTCTTCCTTGGTCGCAGTGATTCTCTCAGAAGATACGTGTGTGTTTTAGGCGGTGTGTAAGCTCCAACAAGGTCTGTAGACCTGAGGAGATATAGAGGAGCCTTAGTGGCTATAAGTTTTGGTTTTTGGTGTCGCTCTTGTGAGTGCAAGTCTTGTGAGCCTTTGTGGCTCTTGTAAGCTACAACAAACCCGATAGGGGTGAGTAGCAATGTCTTGAGTCTTAAGCCCATACTATGTGAGTTTTTAGTCGAATAAATAGAAGTCGTTTTTTCCTTGTCTATCATTTCATGTGTGGTATCTATCATTTTATGTGGTGATCAATTTACCACTTAGTCAGCTTGCATCACTGATTGCCAACAGTTGGTATCAGAGCGGCGGCTAGGTCTTGAGAGTTGAGGCGTGCGTGAGGATTAAAAAATCCTAGCATATGTCAAGGTGGTCTAGCCATACTGATAACCGAATTATAATCGTTCCTTAGAAGCTTAAAAAGCCGAGAAGTAGAGGACCCAAGAACGAAAAACCGTCACTGGATGTGCTTGTTGCTGAAGCGTGTTTTCGTGTTCTATTGAATCCCTTTAGGTCTTGGTGATGGATACAACAAAGAAGGACAAGAACAGAGGAGTTCTTGTGATTTTCAATGGCAAGAATTTCATGTCGCTTGGCAAGGCTAATGGGACATCGTGAATGGTGATGAGACTAGACCTGCTGGATCTAGCATGAGTGCATCTTTCACTACCACTGAGGCTTCTACTACTACTACTACTACCCAAGTGGCTCCCATGGAGGATGAGAAGAGATTTGATTGCAGGGATGCCCAAGCTTTGTCTTTGATTGCATTATCAATGAAGCTGCACGTCAAGTCTACCATTAATTGTGCAAGCATGCACATAATGCTTGGGATAAAAGTATGTGAAAAGTATGTGGAATGCCAAGAATCAAGCAAGAAGCATTGCTTTGAACACTAAGCTCAATGACATGTCCATGCTTGAAGGTCAAACTATTTCAGAGCACATTGCTAAGATTACTGATATTCGAGATGAGCTCGCAGCCATTGATGACGACATAGAAGACAATAAATTGGTCTCTATTACCCTCAACAGCCTGGCTCCCTCATATGGCACATTTGTTACCTCTTTGACCATCATGCTCAGGGCTGCTCCTCCCTCGTTTGATGAGTTAGTTGGCTTGCTCTTAGAGGAAGAAACGAGGACTTCCAATGCTGCCCGTTCCTCTAGTTAGGGTGAGCAAGCACTTGCTACTCAAGGAAAGGATAGATTTCAGCCTACAGGAGGTCATTTTCAGAAAAAGACCAGCCATATCCATCAGCCCAGGAATGCAGGGAATGCAGATAAAGGTGCAAAGGTGAAGAAAGGCAGATGCAATTATTGCAAGAAGCCTGGTCATTAAATTGTAGAGATCCGAAAACGGATTGCCAATGAGAAAAAGAGGCTATGCACAAGTAGTAATTATGTTGCACCAACTGAGAATGCAAATGCTTCACCATCTCATGCAAATTTTGCACAAGAGGGAAACGATTTTGTATTTACTGCATTTCAGGACAGATTTGGAGCCAGGGGGGATTCAGTTGCATATGATGCTTCACATGCTTCATCTGGTAATTCTTCATTTACTGCCATAGATACTTGGTATCTAGATAGTGGTGCACCAAAGCACATGACTCACAAGAAAGAGTGGATTGAAGAAATCAAACCTGTTTGTGGCAGGCAGGTTACTTGTGTGAATGATGCATCTCAGGACATCACAGGAGTGGGAGATGTTCCCATCCTTCTGGATTAAGGAAAGAAAACGTATATCCGTGATGTCTGGTATGTTCTTGACTTGACGAAAAATCTTGTTTCAGTTCCATCCATGTCCCATGATCAGCACATGCTTGTGGAATTTCAAGATGATCAATGCAAGATCAAGGATCCAAAGAAAGGGTATGAGATTGTGGCTATAGGCTCTTATGAGGCTAACATGCGTCTTTACAAGCTTGATGCTCAGCCCTATAATCAGCATGCTTTGGCTGTCTCGTATGCTACTCCTGGTGATTTATGGCATGCCAGGTTTGCTCATGCGCATCACAAAGCTTTGGCATACTTGCATAATCATAATATGGTTGAAGGTTTGCCAAAATTACAGCAGCCCGCTCAAGAGGGTGTGAAGGGTGTGCACTTGGAAAGTTACATCGCCTATCTTTCAAAAAGGATGACCTAGGTTACTTTGTTACATTCATTGATGATTATTCCAGGTTCACATGGCTCTTTCTCATGAAATGCAAATCTGAAGTGTTCAATTGGTTCAAGGACTTCAAGGCATTGGCTGAGAATCAAACCAATTCTAGAATTGGAACACTCAATTCCTACAATGGGGGAGAGTACACTTCAAATGCCTTCGAAGGGTACTTGAAAGAGACATCACAAAACAGTGCCATACACACCTCAACACAATTAGATTGCAGAGAGAAAGAATAGGACTCTCATGGAGATGACACGGTGTATGCTGAAATTTTAAAAAATGTCAAAAGCATTTTGGGGTGAAGCAATAGTTATAGCCACATATATTCACAATCGATGCCCTACACAAGCTTTTTTTTAATTTCCCAAAAAGAGACTTCTATTAAGTATTAAAGAAAACCGTAAGAGCAAGCTCCATACGGGATACACCATGCAATGCATGAAAAGCTCAAGAGCCAAAAAGAAAGGATTGGGGCTGATACAAAATGCCCTACACAAGCATTGGCTACAAGCCCAAGGTGAATCATTTCAAAGTATTTGGGTCAGTTGCATATGCTTTGGTGGCTCAAAATCGATCCAAGCTTGATGATAAGAGCACTAAATGCATCTTTGTGGGGTATAGCACTGAAAGTAGAGGCTTCAGGCTTTATGATCCAGCCACAAGGGAAGTAATCGTCGTAAGCAAGGATGTTTTATTTGCTGAACATGATAGCATGCAGCCCATTAATGAGAATTTGCCTCCATATGATGATACACCTTTGGATATTTCAGTTGATTTGGGTTCTCTAGTTGATATTCCCTCTACCTCTCAAACTCTAGCTGAGTTGCCACATGTTGAGGGTGCTTCTCCCTCGAATGTTTCAGATTTGCAGCCAGCTCATGGTGAAGGACAGCCCAATATTTGGAAGCACTATCACCGTTGTGCAAAGGATGCAACTCCGGGTGCACTACCAGTTGCTATTCCCAGCGGTACAGGTGAAAGATCAGTTCCAAGATGGGCTAGGTCGACTCTTGCAGATGCCAAAGATCGGCCCACTTTAGGGAGAACTAGGGCCAGCACCAAAAGTGCTCAGAATCACGTCAATTTTGCCTTGATGACTACAGTGATGGAAGCTGAAACTGAACTTTAGCGTTTTGAGGATGCACAGGGACATCCCGCATGGCAGGAAGCCATAAAATCAGAAATTAGATCCATTGAGAAGAATGGTACATGGGATTTGGTTGATCGTCCCATAGGCAAGAATGTGGTTGGCACCAAATAGATCTACAAGGTCAAGTATCATGCAGATGGTACAGTTGAGAAACACAAGGCCCGTCTTGTTGCCAAGAGGTATGCTCAGGAAGAAGGAATTGACTACGAGGAGACCTTTGCTCCGGTAGCCAAAATGACTACCATTCGGTGTGTCATTTCCTTAGCTGCAAATTATGGTTGGTCAGGATGGCTTAATTGATCTTACATATTGTTCGACTGAGGGCAATGTGGCGGATATCTTCACGAAAAGCTTGTCGGTGCCTCTCTTCACGTCATCGACGTGGCTTGGGGGTCAGAGACATTCAAACAATGTCAAGGGGGGTTGTAAAATGACATTGTTTTTTCTTTGTACTCCCATAGATTGCTATGTCAACATATGGATGAATTTGTGCAACCATGGTACTGTAGGTACTTCTGAGATCATTCCATAGTACTTCAGCCATATCATTGAGAGGGGATCTGTAGAGATCTACAATGATATGGTGTTGTAGGATAGACTAGGACTTAATCTATTTTGTGTGTTAGTACTTGGACTATATATACCAAGTACTTCTACTTCATTTGGTTGAACATTTCAGTTGGAGTTCACTTGTGTTCACTTCTTGTTCTCTTGTACTTCATTTGGTTGAACATTTCAGTTCGAGTTCACTTGTGTTTACTTCTTGTTCTCTTGTGTTCACAATCCATCTCCATTCTTGTTCCTACAGAGACTATCGTCGGAACATGGTCCCAAACTAGCTCATAGGCCACAAGGCAAGCTGGAAGCATCCTCTCCGTCTGAAACAGTTGGCTGTAGATGGTCAGCTCTAGAATCTCTTGGGGATCGGTGTGCATAATGCCCTACAGATCCTTTAATCGCTGTAACTACGTGCCTGCCAATCGAGGTCCAGTGGCCTGAAAGAACTGCTTCATCATCCTATCCCCTTGTACCCAACGGGCCCGGGTGGAGTGGTAGGAGAGCTCAACCCGCCGAACCTGCGTGTCCTAGAGCTCAAGGCACGCGCTCTCATATCTGTTACTAAGCCACCAGGATCCTGGGTCCTGCTCCCTGAGCCTTTCTATGGAGGCGAGGTCTCATCACAGTGCACGCTCACGCTCCTGAAGAGCGCTCCTCTGTCTAAGGGTGTGAGACTGCAACTCCTCGCTGCTCCTCTGATTCGCATCTACCACCCACAGCCCAATCCTCGAAAGGTACTAACTCTGGCTGCTAACAAATCTCTGCAATAACCAGCCAAACCTCCTCATCCTACGTAGATCCTCTCGAATGGGGACCCCCTTTTGGGAAGACCACGGCGAGGCAACTTAGGTGTAATATTCCTGGAGAGTGGTCTAACATCGTGGTGCATGCTAAAATCCATGTAGAGCGACCTCTGTGGAGTGCCCTGTCCCCAACATAGACGTGATCCAGCCTCTCAAATAGTCCATCATGTCGCCTCTCGCCGAATGAGAAGAGAAGCCTGCCAGGGATCCTGTTAAACTCTCGCTCTCTCCTCGTGTCTCTGCCACTGATCGTGAAGAGGAACTATTCCCATGTGCTCTGCTCTGCTGCTGGCATCTCAGAGACGCGGAGGCACCACCTTGCTTGTCCTCCCCAAACTCCAGGTTGTTGAAGTCTCCTCCAACGATCCAAGAGTCAATATCTAGAAGACACTCTATCAGCCTCCTCCAAAAGGTCGAACGGTGATGTCTACACGTTGGGGCATACACATTCAGGATCCCAATCCTGGACTCTCCCATCCAACCTACTTGACCCATCTGCCTGCAACGAAGACACTAGTTTGGTAACCCAAAAATCTCCACTCTCTAATGAAGTGTACTCTCCTCAAGGGTCTCGAGGAGGATCAACTCTAGGAGGGACTCTGGGCTCTCAAACACCAGTTTGATCCTGGGGACATAGTCATCTGCTACCACTGATGCTCTCGAATCTGGCGAGAACTCCAGCAACGTGCCAAACACTCTACCAATGGACGGGAGGATGGCTCTGTATTCCTTTGGGATCCTCGGGAAGCCAAGTGTCACCGAGAATCGGGGAACATAGTGGGTCATATCCATGTCCTCCGCTGTAAAGCCATGGTACCAGGGGAAGAGGTATACCAAATGCGGGCCAAGAAGGATGGGGCTCTGCTCCACAAGTGTCAAAGCTGTAGCAGGGGAGCTCAACTAGATGAGGAAGATGCCTCTTTCGTAGATGGTGACCTCCTGAATGTGGTCGCCCGCTAGTGTCAAGCTCACCTGCATCCACTCTCTCACCTGTCTCCTTGTAGGTGTGAGGCCCACAATTCTTTCCACGACTACCTTGTCCTGGAGGGACTGAACTGCATGCTGCATCTGTTGCTTGTCAACTGGAGAAAGAATGACCTTTTAAGGCTGTGGGATTCGAGGGTGCTGCCATAGAGCCCCTCTAGCCAGACCAAGGGTCACCACCAAGGTTTCTTTTTTCTCCGAAACAAAGCACAAAACTCACCGCTGCTGCAGGGAAGGGAGGAAAAAGAAAAAGGGAAAACCAACCCTAAGGGCTCCAAGAAACTCAAAAAAGGAAAAAAAAAAGGGGACTGTATTTTGCAGCTGCTCCAAGGGCTCACGAGGTCCGGTACCGGCCCAATGTCGGACTAGGAGCAGCTCGGGCTGCTTCCCAAGAAACACCTCCTGGAAGAGGCGAGTTTACACCATACACAAGCTCCACGGGCAGCACCAAAAGGCTTCCCACGGAGCTAGGGGAGCTTGCGGCCTATGCATAGCACCACCAGCAAAGGGAGGAGGGGCGGACGGGTGAAGAAGAGCGGGAGGGGCAGAATAAGGGTGGAGGGGAGGCAACAGAGGAGGGAGGCGGGAGGGAAGTGAGAAGGTGGCGGGAGGTGGAATGGAGGTAGGGTGGAGGCGTAGGAGAGGGAGGCGAGATGAGGCGGAGGGGTGGTGGGCTGGAGGCGTAATGAAGGCGGGTGGAAGGAGGCGAAGGAAGGAGGCGGGGGGGTGGAAGAGGAGAAGGCAAGAGGTGGAGGAAGAGAAGGCGGGGGGCAGAGAGGGCGGGAGGCGAAGAAGGGAAGGAGGCAGGCGGCGGAAGAGGAGATGGCGGGGGGTGGAGGAAGAGAAGGTGGGGGGGTGGAGAAGCGTGAGGCGAAGGAGATGGCAGAAGGCAGGGGGGCTGCAAGCGGAGGAAGAAGGTGGGAGGAGGAGACGGCTGAGGCAAGGGAGGGGGTGGAGCAGCTCGGGAGCAGGTGCAGCCACTTGCTTTGGGTACCTATCTTTAGTTTATTCTGCAATTGACCTGAAACCTCCTGTCATTACTTACAATGTAGCAAAATAAGGGGAGGGCTTCTCTCGATGCCCTTCATCAATCCATTCCCACTCCCAAGGATCCCACTGCAAATGCTTTATAGGGACTCCACGATAGAGCCACAATCTCCATGAACCCAAGGCCAAGAGAATTGGGCCGGGGTCTAGATACTACTGAAAATTCGAGCCATGCTCCACAAAGTCAATCACCCTGATAGGCTGAAATGCAATCTCTAGTCTATAGCCTGCCTTCCACCTGGACATCAAAACCAAGGCATCCTCGTGTGATCATGGTAAAGCAATAACTTTGACCTGGAATGCATGAACCTGTAAAAGCTCCCATCCAAAGTAGAACACGATATAGGCATATCATCCGTCGCCATCCAATCCACGAGAATGGCTACATCAATTTATTGAATCCTCCCTGCATACGACTTACTAGTTGCATTTCACAGTCCTCTGAAAGCTCTTTGAAAGCTTTCCACTATCCTACGGAGGAGGTGGGGCCTCTCTCCCATCTAGACCACTGTATGTAATGTGAATGGCCAAGTGTCTACCATGCTCATCGAGTATGCTATCATTTCACATGATAGGCTGCCTATCAATCTCTTCCAGAGAAGTTTGGGGAACTCTCCGAAGAGTATTTTTGAAGTTGATCCAAGCTTTCAAAATTGCTGTCATAAGAGGAGAGGAAGAAGACCTGAAAGAAAGTTTATTAAAGTCTTCGGAAGACTGATGGGTCTATGAGACTGTGAAAAACCTGATACAATGAGCTGCGGTAGTGGAGCTACTGAACAAGCATCCACACCAATGCAGAATGCAAAAAATGCAAAATGGCAGTACTAAGTCATAAGTACAACATAGTCATGTCGATAGTCGACTATATATCAATCTCAGCATCATCATCAGCAGTAGGACATTAGGATGGATGAGGCAGTGGAGGCATGAGGTCAGCAATAGAGCGCTGTCGGCCCCTCAAGGGTGCAGTCCTGATACGTCTCCTGGTCGTAGCTCTGCGTCTAACCAAGGCTACTGTGACCCCCGTCGGTCGGGCTCCGACTCTAAACAAGAAGGGGATGTCCCCAAGTATGATCTATGTGTCAACTCTCCGTCTAAGCTGTCGGGTCACAGAAACGGGTCACGGTCATGTCAAGGTCTCATCTCGTGGGGGTCTATGTGATCTGGCTGAAAGAACTCTATGATAGAGCTCTAAGAGGTATCAGTCGAGAAAGAAGTCTGCTCCTGTCTCCGTGCTCGGAGTATCTTCTCGCGATGTCTAAGCACCTCATGAATGAAACCAGCCAAACACCGTTGGTCTGGGTAGGAGAGGAAACGGGCCAAAACCCCATAACTATCTTTAAAGAGGCAATAGAAACACCCTCGGATCTCATAGTAAACAGGACACCTGAAGATGAAATGCTCCTCTGTCTCAACCTCTTGCATGTCACATAGCGTGCATATGCGCCTCTCGATGGGTAACCGCTCTGCTCTGCTGCTCTCGATACGAAGTCTGTGTGAAGAGACCCGGAACTACCCCAGAGAGATCCTCAGCGAGTGGGGTAGGTGAATCTGCGTGTATCTTGGTGGATCGATGAAACCCTCCATTGTGATATGTAAGTGATCTCTGTAGAAGCCCATCTTCATTGGAAGATCACTCGGGCCCAACCAAGTCCGGAATGTGTGTAGTTGTAGTAGATCCTCACGGATAACCTAGTTGACCTCGTGTGACAGGAGGGGAGAGAACGGAGCATCCATGCTGTACTGGAATGGAGGTAGTCTGTCCATGTGGAGCCCTAGTCCCTCAAACCATCTCTCTGTGCGTGCATGCCAACACCTCTGGTCTCCCCCTGCTGCTAGTGCCATAGAAGAGGACAATGCTAGCCATGGTATCCTGCTACGCCCAAAGGTGTAATCCCCATACTCCTTGACTCGGTACAGATACATGATGACCTGAAATGCAGCATCTGATACAGGTCCCCAGACCTCGAGGGCTTCTTTTTCTACTAGTCCACCCAGCCACAGATTCTTTTTGGAGTCTCCCCCCACGTCTTTGAGGTCCTCTCTCCCAAACCTCCTTTCTTTTTTGGCTCCCTCTAGAATCCACCCTCCTAGCCCACTGCATGCCATGTGGACTTTTAGATGCCAAGTGTCCTTCTAGGGGACCTTAGTCTTTACCTCTTCTTGGCATCCCTCTTTAATGCCTAGCCACACTTAATTACGTCCACCATTGTAGTGTCAAGCCCTCTTGGTTTCCCGTCTCACCATAATTGCACCAGTCGACTCCGAGATTATGGCTGACGTAACACATAGCTCCACCTCTTCTGGTTCAGACCCCGTGTGCAGGGAATGCAACAATTGTCGGTATATCTACATGGTTTACTAACTAGGGTATTCAGACGGATCGACTCCCTCTCTTTCATTACAGCTTGGATGCCCCGTTCCCCCTAGTGCCATGAGATGAGATCAACTGTATCATATCATATTATATCTCACATGTACGAGCACCGCTATGTACATGGGATTAGCACTGCTAAGCACACGTCTAGGCTAGTGTGGATTAGCTCTAGACATAGAGTTAGGACATAGCAATAAGGAACCTATAAGAGTTTTAGGTTTTGCTTTTAATCATGATTTTCCTAATATGATCTTGTGGAGAGACCCTGATCACGAGCACACATCTGATTGTGGATCTTGGAAATTGGCAGCTAATTGCATGGGATGCTAGCAATGGAGACTGAGGGGTGGATCTTTTGCAAAATTGGAGGCCTAGAGTCTGCATGGGTGCTTTGTAGCTTAAAATAGAGGTAAAGGTCGTTTTTTGCATGTAGAGGCTACCTTTAGAGGAATCTAACACCAGAAAGTTGAGAGAGTTCATTTTTTGCAAGAGGTGATGACTGGGAGGTCCTAGGGGGACTGTTTTTGAGAGCTAGATTGCGCCAGAAAGCTGAGGGATTTGTTTTTTGCAAGAGGCAACTGATTGCACGGTCCTAGGGGGGCTACTTTTGAAAGCTGGTTGCGCTAGAGAGCCATGAGAGCCAAGGAAACTTATACATGCAGTTTTGAAAGACTGACGAGGCATGCAGCGACCATATCTAGAGTTACACACCAAATTTCTGTTGGAATGATCACCTCCGTTTCTGTAAGCCCCCATACGAGGAGAGCATGGGGGGGGTGAACCTAGGAAAAGAGAGAGGGAGGGAGCTGCCACATGGGCAGCACCTCACACAAAGAAAGGAGAGTACCTGGCAGAAGGAAGCTTGCCTTGAGGGCAGATCTGGCAGAGAATGGCTAGGTGACTGTCAAGGACAGAGCAGAGCAGATTTGCGCAGCATCTCCATCAAGGATCGAAGGCGCAATGACGTCAGCCACTATACGGATCTGTACAGGCTGCTGCAGGGCAGTGTACGGAAGGTGTATGGGCAGGACGTGGTGCCGGCAAAGGGCTGCAGCATGGCGGGGGTCTGTGGGCAGGTGTACAGCCTGCAAGAAGGTCTCCAGCAGCAACAAAGGACAGCCTAGCAGCAGCCCAAAAGGGCCTGGCTAGGGCCCTTATATAGGGCTGGTTGAGCCAGCCAACCAGGCCGACCAGCAGGTCGGCTGGTTAGGGTTGGACCAGCCAACCAAGACAGCCAGAGGGGGTCGGTTTATCCCCCGGCTGGGTCGACCATTCTTCAGGGGCCTTTGGGCCTATAAAAGGGGGCATTTGGGCCTCCATTACACATCCAGCAAAGCAGCTTTGGGAGGAGCAGAAAGGAGCAGCATATCCACCATCCTTGGGCCTCTACACAGGAAGTGAAGGAGAGAGGTGTTGCTGCAGACTTAGCTCCAAGGAGAGGCTGAACCTAGACTGTCTTCTAGGGCAGAAGGTTGCTGAGATCATCATCTTCTGGAGCAGCCATTCACAAGCAGGTTGGAGCAGTGGAACAGATATCTTGGGGCCTACATTCATAAGGACCAAGAGGACCTGTGTGCTGCAGAAAAAGCTTGGCAGGGGATGCCTACCTAGGCTGACACTCAGGGCAGCAAGGTAGAGAAGAACACTCTGGACAGAGAGTCTACATACGCTCAAGGTGGAGCACGCGGGCTCAGAGATCTAGAAGTGCTTGATATCTAGTAGGAGAACCTTTTGGTATTGTATCCTGTCCTACTTTGTGGACGGACGGAAATATAAAGAGTTGCTTCCATATTTGTTTCTGAGCATTGTCTATTTACTGGCTTGCACATCTTTGCACATTACGTTAAGAAGTCTGTGATTCCACACCCCACACCACACTATGTGAGCTCCTAGGCAATACTATCAATCTTCCGCTATCGTACCCTCTGTTGGGACATTTCTAACAATTTCGACTTGTTATCTCAAAGAAGTTGTAGAGCAGTTCTAGCTCTACAATTTTGGTATTTAGAGTGTGACAATCTGACTTTGATAGCAAAAATTATCACTTCTACAAGGACTGGCAGGTGTTTTGAGATTTGTGCCAAGGTTGGCACAGGTTTCCAGTTGTTGTGGTGAAGAGCATCTTGGTGCAGCCAAGAGCTTTCCGTTGTTTCTGAAGGCTGCTAGCTTGTGGGCTGTTGCCAGTTCATGCCAGAGGTTTCACATTATTAGGAGCAGTTGTTTGTGAAGTTTGCACAAACTTGTGGAAGCAGGTTGTGGAGAAGAGGTCGATTTTTGTACCAAGGCCACTTTCAGCGGTTCACTGGGCACTAGTTGTCCGGTTTGATTGGAAGAGATATTTCTCTCTAAGCCTCTGGGGGTTCTCCCTATGAGTTGTGTGTTTTCCTTCAAAATATAGTGCAGCGTGTAGTGATTTGCAAAGCGGAGTCTTCTTTCTTTGGAGTTCATGGGTTTTGTGGTTCATGAGAGGTTCATGTGTGCTCTATGCTTGAACATATACGAAATGGACATGTCTACTACAATTTTTATAACGAGGAAAATTACGCCACCATCCTGCTGAAATAGAACATGCATTCATATATTTTTGCAGCAAAATGGTTATGGATCTCACCCATACATAGTATTTCAGCACCAAATAATATCACATTAAAATGAAAATATTTAAGCACTAAAATTCTAATACATATACCTGAGAATTTTACAAATCTTTACAAAACAGATGGGAAAAATGTCACCTGTTGCTTAACCCAGCTCAGCTTAGTGTCAGCATAACGAGGATCAAGCAAACAGTGAACTCGAGAATGCTTAAAGAAACTTCTAGTTTCTTCGTCATGGGTCTTCATTATTCCTTTCTGCACATTCAAAAGATACAAATCAGCATAATTTCTACAAGCAAAGCACAAAAATGTACTGAAAGAGTGTGGTAAATCACAAGGCTAAGAGCTGCATAAGGAGCATTACAAATCTAGACAAGTGGACAAACTTTGTATCAAAACATTCTCTAGCTAAGAATCAGAATCCATACACAAATCAAAGCTTATAGTGTGAAAAACCAGCCTTCTCAAGAATGCAAATGTGTGCAATGCATGCAGAATTTGAATGCCAATTGGCCCTCCAATGGGGAAGAGCGCCCTCGTGAGAGTACTTAACTGAATCATTGTGCTTCCACAATTCGTTTTAGTGTAGATGAGAGCTTTCGTGAACACGATATGGTGAATGAACTCCCAACTCAAAAGGATGGCTAGCAGGTTGCGGATCCTTGACTGCAAGGAGATTGGAAATCTTGATGGGTCCAACGATCCTCTTTGGAAGATTTGGAGCCACTTGGTTTTTAGAGGAGTTAGGCAAATTTCTAATTGGAGAGAGTTGAGACCAGAAGACATGAATGATACCTTTGGGGCGGTGATACTAGAACAGATTTAGTTGCATTGCAAGATTGGGTAGTGCGGGATGAAGAGGCCTTCATGATTGTCATCAACACTACTGCAGACACTATCCTTCCTCACATTGTAGCTAGCCGGTACGTTAGCTGATGCATGGAAAGCACTTAAGGAGATGTTCAAGGCGAACAATGAAGTAGAAATAACCCTAGCTTTACATTTAAAACAAGTTAGATTTAAAAATAATGTGATCAACGTTCAAATGGCCTAAAGTCTTCAGAAGACCAATGGGTCTATGGGCTGTGAAAAACCTGATACAAACGAGCTGTGGTAGTGGAGCTACTAAACGAGCATCCACACCAATGCAAAATGCAAAAAATGCAGAATGGCAGTACTAAGTCCTAAGTACAACATAGTCATGTCGATGGTCAACTATATATCAATCTCAGCATCATCATCAACATCATCATCAGCAGCAGCAGCACGACATCAAGATGGATGACGCAATGGAGGCATGAAGTCGGCAATAGAGTGTTGTCGGCCACTCAAAGGTGCAGTCCTGGCACGTCTCTTGGTCGTAGCTCTGCGTCTAACCAAGCCTACTGTGACCCCTGTCGGTCGGGCTCCGCCGACTCTAAACAAGGAGTGGATGTCCCCAATCGTGATTTGTGTGTCAACCCTCTGTCTGAGCTATCGGGTCACAAGCTCCGGGTCACGGTCATGTCGAGGCCTCGTCTCGTGGGGGTCCATGTGATCTGGCTGAAAGAACTCCGTGATAGAGCTCTGAGAGGGATCAGCCAAGGAAGAAGTCTGCTCCTGTCTACGAGAGAGGTCATGCTTCCTCTGTGGGTTCTTGTAAGGATTTCCAAAACCTTTTAGATGATCATAGACTCCTACCCATAGATTGGGTTCATGCAGTGACGGGCCTTCATTTACGATCTACTTGGCTTGGGGCCTATACAAGGTTAAGTATCCCTCTTTAGGTTAGAGGACTACGACGTTTAGATGGCAATGCCTTGATCATTGTTGTTCATTCTAGGTACAAATTTTCTAAGTCTACAAATGATATCCTTGAGGATGTTGCATTTCAGTGTGTCAAGGTTGTAGGTCATGTGGAGCAGTGTTAAAGGCCTCAAGATGGTATCTACACCCCTACCGGGATCACATTCCTTGAGTGCATGGAGGATTTAGCTGTATGGAGGTGTCCCCGTGGACAGCCTTTGGATCTACCTCTGCTAGATCTTCCCTCCAAAAAGCCCTTCCATTGCCAAGCATGTTTTCAGATGTGCTGCCCACATGACAGCCATCATACTGTCCATGTGGCAGCCCCTTCTTTCCTTTCTTTTCTCTGGGCAAATGCCCGAGGTCTCCCTCCCCCATGCTCTCCGCATTTGGGTGCTTACAGATGGGGAGGTGACCTTCCCAACACCCCCTCTCACCAACACATCTCAGCCCAATGCCAACACATCAATGACGTTGCCCCAACAGCTCCCATGATGAAACCTCTGGAACAATTTGGTGTCGATTCTCGTTCCTGGCTTTTCAACCAGTGGTTCCCACTCCTCTAGGTCCGGTCCTGCACAAGCAAACCATCCTAGTACACAGGTCCATCCAAGGTAGCACCAGATGGCACTACTACCTTCAGTCACGTTCCCGCCTTCGAACTCGAGCAATCCAGATGCCACCATCTTCCAGCTGTCCCCCTCCTAATGAGTGAACCACCTGGGGTCTTCCAGGCACCATGCTCTCAGGGTCTGTTTCAACCTGTCCTTCCTCTGGCAAGCTCCGCAACAAAGGAACCATCTCGAGACATGAAATCCCAATAATATCTCCAGATAACCTGGACCATGAACTCTCACTGAGCTCTCAAGCAAGCACTCAGGAGGTCAAGTCTTCTAGGCATTCTTTACCTCACACCTGGCTGTCCAAGAGGGATGGCTTGGAGTTGTGTTTGTAGGGCACAACAACGAGGCCCACCTAAGCTCATTGGGAGCACACGGGCCGAGTGTCTTGAGAGTGCCACGGAGGTAGGAGAACGACCGTTTGATTGTGCATAGGGGTCCACATCTAGATAGCACTCTGCTACTAGTGGGTGAGACACTGGGCGTACATTTTGTATTGTGTCTATTGTGGACAGAAATATAAGTTTTGTTGGATCTACATCTCTCCTGTGCATTGCTCATTTATTTACTGCACATGTATGTTAAGTACACATAAGTAAAGAAGATTTGGATTCCATATTAACACCTCTGTGTGAATTCATGGGCGCTCTATTAGCCTTCCGTTGTGCATACCCATTGTTTTCTAACACCTCACACCAAGAACCTTCCAAGAGACTACACAAGAAGCCCTTTGTCCAATAAGGACCCAAATAACCGCAACAAAGAACAAAAAGATCGACAGGGAACAGAAAAGGAAGGAAACGATGAGGAGGAAGCAAACAAGAAAAGCTTAGCAATCCCAGAGAAAAACAACACACATTCAAATGAGAAACTCAGCCAGACTAGACTAACAAGGAGGGTAAGAGCATAAAAAAAGGGCAAACATCATTGAAGAAGTTACAACAAAGCAAACTAAAGAAACAAGAGACTCACCAAGCACACTCACTAAACCTATTCAAGAACTCAAAGATATTTGATAACGTAACTGCTGCATCATACACACCCTCAAAAGATAAATCATTTAAGCACGGCAACTGGCCACCACTTGAACAAAAATTCTTATAGAACTTGCATGTCCGCTAAGATGATAGAAAATAATACCTTCATAAGACCAAAACATATCCAATCTTACAAATTAACTTTTTTTATAGAACAAGCGAAAGCACAACGGATATAAGGGAGCTTGAAAGCAACTTTAGACAAGATTATGAGTAAACGAGAAAAATAAAAAATAAAAATAACTTGGTAAGCAAAGCTACACTTATGTTCTCATTAGTACCCAAGCATAAGCTGCCATTTGGGATTTGAAAGATTCCAAAATCTCTTGGGTGAACCCAGTGCTTACTAGCTTTTCTAATCCCAACCAAATAACAAGAACTTCAATAAGAAACAAAGCAGAAAATAAGAATAGAAAATGCGGGGGAGAGAGAGAGAGAGAGAGAAAGAGATTACATTAAGATAAATTTCCACCCCAACACGGAGAGGGGGCAACAACTAATGCTAACACAAGAGAACAACCGTACACATAAGAAACACCACTGTAAACAAGGAAACAATTATTGTCTTTATTTTTTTACTCGTTCATTTTTTAGTTTATTTTAAATTTAAAAATAATAAATAAATATTAAAATAAGGGAGTGGGGGAAAAATATAATAAATTTGTCAAAACTAAACTAAACCGGTACCGAAGAGTAGCAAAAAAACAGCAAGCATTAAAAATTTGGTGAAGAATGTTAAAAGATAGGCTTACGTTTCTTATGACAGAATGTGATGTTTTGTCATCCCATACTAAAAGTAGCACGCTAGTCTCAGATTGTGCCTTCTGCTTTAATAACTCTCCCAGGTTTTTGCAAGCGGCCTCGTGCCCAGTCTGATCAGCTTTTCGAACCAAGCTTACCCTCGTAGAAACGCACCACCCAGCAATGCACACCAGACATTGTGCATCCAAGATAGCTCGGCAGATATCCTCCCAGCATTTACCTTGTTTAAAGTTGACACCCCCGTTAAGATTTATTTCTGGTAAAGCATGGTCTGGTACATGAGCATCTTGGTAGAGTGTTAGCCGTCCACCTTTGCGCAGAGGAAAGTAAGTGTTTGGAACCCCAACTTTGTATCCTCGAACCCCAACTTTGTATCCCTGATCTTCTTCGACTGCACGATATCTCCAAGACAATCGTAGCTTAGCAGATTTCAAACGTTGTCCATCTTTTGTGTACAAATCATAACCCTGTGCCTCTTCATGCTTTTTAGATAACAGCAGCTTTGCTGGTATCTTCACCTCCCCAATGAATTGGGCCCCTAATATATCGTTATCTTTGACGACAAGCTCCAAGTACGCAACTTTATGAGCCGCCGGAATTACAAAGTGCTCGTCCCAAACAGGAGATGTAGTATTGCTGATAACACTAGTTCTTGCTACAGTTGCATCTTGGAGCACCACACACACATAAGGATCGCTAGTAATCTTTGTGCGAGCAGCTGCAGAAGCAGTCTCACATTGATCATACAAAGTCAGGCATTTCCTCAAACCCTCAGAAAGCGCATCCATATTCGGTAACATATCTGCTGAAACGATCGACACTTCCAATGTCCCATGCAAGAGAACGAGCTCCATTGACCGTCTTTCATCTACGTCCGGCCCCCTGCTTCCATTGGGTCGATAAGCATCGCCCATATACATATCGTGTGAAAAAGAGCAATACTCTGAAGAGCTGCAAGACTGAAAGACAAAAATTTGAAATGGTGGTTTGTAAGCTGGCAATTGCTGGGACGAAAGGAAAGCTGAGTGTGTTGGTGACAAATGGGTTCGTAACTGCGGGAAGAAGAAAGGCAGCCGTCGCTGCAGTGTCGCGAATGGGTAGTGAGGAACTGCAAAATCGCAAAAACTTCTGCTACCGGTCTTGCTATTGTCGCACGCAGATTTGCAAGCTTACAACAGCACTCCTCCGTCATCTCTGCCAAAACTTTCCTGTCGCCGAAAACAATAAACAAGAGCAAAAAGCTCTCAAACACGCCACGTCCTGCATACTCAACCAGATCATCCATAGAAGCAAAGGCGTGTGATGCAGTCTTTGCTACTATCGATGATGGGGTTGAGTAAATTTCGAAAGAGATCTTGCTCTGCGAGCAAGCTATCGCTCGCTATGTCATCGAATCTTGTGGAGCAAACAAAGAGCTTCTTCCTACATGCAGTGCTATCACATTTAGAGAAAATAGGATCAAATTATCAATCTTTGGCTTAGTGCTTTGGGGCATTATTCCCAAGAGGGGAATTTGCACTCTCCAAATGTCACGAGAGGCAAAGAATAGCTGATAGGTTGCAACTTTTGCTCCCGTTAACATCCGGAATTCGCTCTTGCTAACATCCGGGATTCGAGTGATGTTAAGCGTGAAAAGAGGCACTCTGTGAAGGGATTTCGAAGAGATTATAACCAATACTTTGCTTCAATTTTGCCACAGCAGTCAGCCGTGCTTCTTAGGTGAATTACTGATCTGTAGCTAAGACTCCGACGACGCTACAAAAGCGTTCCCACGAGCAGGTGCAAAACATTCAAGCTATTTTCACGTTGCTTCAGGGCTTCAAGTCCTCAGTCGCCTGTCCAAATTGGAAGCTGGGCCTCCCGTGGACGACGGGTGCATGAGTTAACCACAACGGTCCAAGGCTAGGTGCGCCTGAATAGGGTCACGGGTGGGTGTGTTTTAAAAAAGAAAAAAATGGTCTATCATGGATCCTCTCTTAGGGTAGGCAACTTGTGGAGGGGCATTTACCCCAGCAACCCATTCCTAGCTAAAATGCTATAGCAACATTTTTGCCAGCGCTGCATTGCCAGCTCGGTAGGCTAGATTGAGAGCTTGCTAACAAAGCATTGCAACGCCCAAGCATTGGAATTGTGGCTGTGAGCAATTTGTCTTCCACTCTATTCGTCAACGAGTCTGCAAAACCCCTATCAACCCTCGTACATGTCAATTTGAGCTGAGGCAAAGCTTTCATGGGGATGCGTTACGACCGTGCTAGCTTTAGCATCACAATGCTGTAATTTCAACATGCGGGGGGGGGGGGGGGGGGGGGGGGCTCTTACACCTCTGATGGGTGGGTAGTGAGGTGAATTTCTCCTTGGAAGACACCCTGCCACCGCTGGAGTCAGCTGTGATTGCCTGAAATGAGGGGCACATCGAATTGGGCGAGGACCCACTTCAAAAGAAAAAGAGGGTAGGGGGGGCATCCAATGCTCTTCCCAAATAGGACATGTCTGCCCCATAATTGCACGCACATGACGCCTACCCAAGCCCAATCTGGTTCACTGATTGATCCTTTCCACACGAAAGGGACGTCCACCCCGTAGTGTATAACCAACCTTATGAGCACTGGATGATATAGCATCCATTTGGGATGCATTGTGCCACGTGTTCATACGTGTTTGGAAGAAGCCCTACGTGACATGTACCAATCACCCTAAACCATGCCGTTTTTGTTTATGGGGACTTTTGGATTTCTCAAGTTCAATTTTATTTTTGCCACCCATGTTCAGAATTCCTCAAACCTCCGCCCTTCTTCCTCTCTAGAGTTCATTTAAAGCCAAATCCTCATCCTTCAATTTATCCAATCCCATAGCTTGTCACTCAAGCTTGTCCTTCCCAGTGAAATTGACCTGTTAACCCAAGAACTCCATACGCATGCGGCTAAATTGTATGTGACAAAGGTAGCTCTTGCTCGTTTTTTCTATAACATCTCTAATTTCTAAAAGGTAACCTGCAAACCAATTGCTGTGTCTCATGAATTTTTGTTTTCTCATCGCCTATTTGTTTTCTATGAAGACTTTTTTTCCTTGTGTTTAAGTTTGAGATGATCTATAGGCAAGCTTCACTCTCATTTCTTTCAACATCCGAAGGTCATCTCTTTGTCAAAAGTAAGCCTGACACGTGGCATTTCTTCGAGCATGCTTCATCTTCTTAAACCTCTTTGCTTTCTTATATCCAAATTGTGCCACAATACATCCCTTTTATCTTGTAGAGCTCACAAATGCATTCTGAAGCTCGGCATGTGTGAGCTCCCATTTCTTTGAGACTCGAAAATCTTTGATATAGTGCTGTAGAAGCAAGTGTGGTTGTCGAAAGGTGGATGATACTATAGTAGCATGAATCCACTAGGCTAGCAAGCTAAGAACTAGTGGGCACTCGCTTGGCGATAGCTTTGTCTTGTACACCGTCTTGCATGCTCCCCTCCCAATGACAAAGTTTTTTGAGAAGGACAATGTGGCTTCCACTATGTCATTGGAGTTGAATCCTAATGATAGGGAGAAGTGTGATTCTTCCACTCTGTGCTATGTATGTAATTCTGCAAAAGCCTTTCTTGATTTCCATCCTCATTGGCACTTCCCTCCCCCTCCCCTGATGTCATCCCCTACCTCCAACTCGATCACCCCATCATAAAACCTCTAGGTCCAAAGCATCAGCAACTTCCAAGACTATGGCCACTTTGACTTATCCTGCCCAATGTTGCAGGTGACATCGGCAACTTCCAAGACTATGGCCACTTTGACTTATCCTGCCCAATGTTGCAGGTGACATCGCCTTTACTTGTGGCTAATCCTCACAAAGGGAGCCATCCTCTCTTCTGATATCGTCATGGCTACACATCCCTATTCACATTAGTGACTCTCACCTTTTCCCTAAAAATATAAGTTTCCTCATGGGCTGGATTATTGTGATCATGTCCTTGATAACTGTCCAAATGCCTCCAATACACTCCGCAAAAAGAGTTGCATTTGAGCCATATATTGAGCTTGAACGAGTGCTATGGCTGCACAGAATTCATTCGAGACAACTTGAGTACATATTCACAAATCCTGCTTGCTTGGAGTCTACAATACGTGCACTAATTGTGTCGTTCAAAGCCTATGAGAAAACGAATGGTAATTGTGGGAAGGACAGTCACATTGTTTTTTCTGTCCTTTTTTTCGAGCGATGAATCATCACATATTGATTACAATGGGCTTACATGGTTGTGCACTTCAGAACCTCTTGATTAGCTTTCATTTGTTTCAAAAATCATGCTTCTAGATCATGGAGTGTGTAGCAAATTGAGAGAGAGAGAGAGAGAGTTGGTTCGGACCAAGTGTGTGACTCATTGTTGGTCTATATTACCTCGTCTTACTCAACGTGTAGGGAGGAGAGGAGGAGTGTGATAGTTGGAGTAGAGTGTGTCGCTCATAGTTTCTAGCGTGTATCACTCCCTTCTAAGTTGATATCTGGATGTGGGGCTCACAATTGTTGGCCTATATCATCTCGATAACAACAATCTCAATTGGATGCATAGTTGATAAAACTTAATCTACATCATCTTGATTTCCTATTGTTGTTCCATGTTATAGCTTTTGTTTAGTATTGTTATATATATGAGAACAAATGGTGGGAGCAAGAGTGGGAGTGATAGAAAAAATAGCCCAAATAGCATCGAAAACCCTGAAATTCAAGTGTATCAAGTCATTTGGAGGATTGTTTTAAGACATAATGCTAGCGACTCTTTTTTTTGGTTGGGTAAAGGGATTATTTTGAGTTGCTAAGCGACTCTATTGTTTTTGTTTTTATGTACTTGCAAGCTCCACCCTCACCAAGAGCTTGCTTCACAACCATGGCACCCTCAATTCGATAGAATGAATCTGGAAATGATGTATCTTTGAATTGAGGAATGAACCCATGCGAACACTATATTATAGAATTTGGAAATCTCCCAAGTCCCACTTTCAAATAAGGATTAAGATTTGACCATGTGGCTAAATCTTAACCCCTTTGTTGAAAGTTGGACTTGGGAGGATTCCCTAATATAGTGTTTAGGGAGGATTCTACTTGCAAGTAAGAGATTGAGATTTGACCATGTGATCAAACCCTAACAAGATTGGGAATTCCCAAACTATTTGAAAATTCCCAAATGTGGCAAAACTAAAGTGACAGCGTCACAATTGCGTTGGTCAGTGAATTCGACTAGACTAATGCATGTTGGATAACCTGTGTCTCTTGCTTTGTACGTCCCATATTTCATAAGTAGCTTGCCTTCAAATGCAAAACGATGGCATACAAATGAGATACAAACTCACATGAACCCCCTATGAGAAGCATTAGTAAGGAGTTACTACCACTAGTGAATCTCTCATTGATACAGATCAAATCCCTCAGATTTGAATTGATGCTTTGCAAAATAGGTTCCCTGTAGTAAAGGTCTACCATGCTACTGAGAGTATTTAATTCCTTACCAACCTCTTTCTTTATGGAAGAGTTCTTGCTCATTACAATGTTGGATATATCTATATTAGAGACAACTTCGCTGCCATTGTTGGAGAAATCGTCACAACTTCATATATTGTGGTTCCTTCTCATTTTCATTTGTTATGGTGATGCAATTATAATGAATTAATACATTCCTCATTATAGTGAATGCCTTCACAAAGATGTATTGGTAACTGTAACATATATGATCCATGAATGTCACATAATATTATATGCTCGGATCAAGGGATGTCTCACATTGTGAAAATTTATCGACATACGATACCAGGGGGTCAAATAGTGTAACATGTGCATGGACACAATTTATTTGATTTTTCTCTTTAAAAAACTTCAAGAGGAAATCTTGTCATCAAAATACACAAGCATAATAAATTTTCACACATTTATGTAAGTGTAATGAGACATCCATGATCAATAGTGTCAATGTAAGCCATAATGTTTTATATGAGGTGAGATTGCGGGGTCATAACACAAGCTACACGTGAAACAATAGGCACACAACCTAGAGTTCAAGTAAAAGTACTTCAATCTATGCCTCCTCGGCTATAGCCGAGAATGCTTTCTTAAGTGATTTGGTTGCACTACATTTTTGGATTGTTGAATTCTTCAAGCATGACCCAATGCTCGGTGTGTTTTCTATAACTTGTCACAAGCATAGAGGCATTGGATGGTCTGGCCTTGCCTCGTGAATTTTCTTTCTATGGACTCGGATTGAATGGCGAGGTAGCATTCGTTGGTACTGTAGAAACTATCACAAGTTGAGGACTTAGGATTACAGAATAGATTAGCCCGTATACCATTCACTCCTACTAGATCCCTTGGATGCAATAAATCTACATCATAGCAAAATTCTAGTCAAAGAATCACTAAGCGATTATTAGATGAATGAATGTGAACTAACACCTCCATTCAAATCACCTGCTAGGTCAGCATGTGTGCCTAGAACTCCAACAAGATCCATTAAAGCCAATAAACTACAACACAATCCAATTTTAAGCCATAGAATCATGAAGAATTTTTGCCGCTTACCAGGTCAATGCAAATAAGTGGAAATCTATGGTCGATTTATCTTATAGAACTCTAGCACCTAAAGGTTGATTTCATGAAGTCATGTCGACATTAGTTAGCAATTGCAAATTCCACAACATCATGTCCCTAATCACACACTCAAAACACACACTACAATAGTTGTCATGGTTGTACTAGTGATAGGCTCACTCAAAAATTTAAGCCTTATGACAAAATGGAAATGTGTACAGGAAGATCGGTGTCTAAAGTCCAAATACTCCTCTTTTGGTAAGTCAAGCCCTGTGCCATTCATTGTAGAAGAAAACTCTGAAAAACATATGGAGTCAAGTGTCATAGGAAAAAACAATCGCATGCACTTGAATTGAAGCACATTCCAAACAAATGCATCTACCATAGAGATAAGAGTTCCCCTCATCATCGTTTCCTCCACCATATCCCTTGAATTTCTTCTCCAATTATGCAGTAACCCCCACTGTGTCAAAATACTCCTCATTCTTTGTTAAGTCAAGCCCTATGCCATTCACTACAGAGGAAAACTCTAGAAAACACACGAAGTCAAGTCTCATAGGCAGAAATAATTGGATGCACTAGAATCAAAGCACATTCGAGACAGACGCATCCATCATAGAGAGAAGAGTGCCTATCATCATCATTTCCTCCACCATATCCCCCAAATTTATTCTCTTAATCTGCTATTGTCAAGGCGGGGGGGGGGGGGGGGGGGGCTTCTACCACTTCCGAAAGTATTACCGGAGGCCTAGGGCCATTGGTGCAAGGAGCAAGCAGGACGTGCCAACGGTGTCATGGATGGTGTGTGGGGCGAGTGTTGGTCAATGGTGTCAATGATGTGCGAGTGATACAAGTGCAAGTGTGGTGTGAGCAAAGAGAAATACTAAATCATGGATGGTGTGTGGGGTGAGTGTTGGTCGATGGTGTTAATGATGTGCGAGTGATACAAGTGCAAGTGTGGTTTGAGCAAAGAGAAAGACTAAAGTGGAACAAAATCACAAGAGCCGACCCTTGACATGAATGGAACAAAACTCCAGCCACATGACACAAGGTCTGTTATACCAGGTGAAGGGAGAGTAGGGGAGGAGAACACAACGATAAGAGGTGTTAGAGGAGCGAGTAGAGATGGAAAGAAGCATAGTTCATTGGAAGGAATGAATCATGCAATAATCATGAACTCATAAGAGTTACACCAAATGACTGATACGCCAAGGAAGATACACACTAGGCAAGCTCTTGAATCTGGCCTCTCTCTCTCTCTCTTGCCCTATGTACCTATATTGAATGCACACCCCTAGAATGCCCCCTCCTCCCCCTTTTTTCCCTCTTCACCTTCCCCTCGTCGGCTCCTCCTTGCTGAAAATCCCCTTCCCTCCTTCCTATTGGTTGTCTTCCTATCTCCTTAGCCGTTCTGTCACTTCATCCTTGATGGCTTCTGCAACTCCCCAACCTCCTACGAGTCAGTGAGTAAAGTACTCCATGTGTACTCCTGTTTGTTCCATGTGCACTTGACACTAGTTGGTGGCAAGGGTTGGTGCACCACCTGTGCACCTGTGCTCTCTTAACCTACTGTAGTCCAGTGCGTTAGTACTTCACTCTAACCAAGGGTAGATAATCGAGGGTAGATCAGCTTTGGTCTAGGATTGGTACTCCTCTAGTCATGTGCTGCTCTAGTCAAGTCATGTATCGGTCACTCCAATGACCAAGATGTGAACAAGGTGTGACCTAGGTGTGACCCAAGTGTGAACAAGGTGTGACCTTGGTGTGACTCTTGGTGACTCCTGGTGACCAAGATTTGACCAATAAAGTACAACAGCTACACGTATCATGTTATAAAAAAAAGCACAATTCCAAGTCTAAATTGAAAAAATTAAAGAAAAAATCACAATGTTGAAAGATGAAGAAACCTCTCTGGAATGTCATACTATCAATGTCCATAGATTCCATAGAGAACTCACGTTTTGGGGTTACTTCCATCATCGCTAGGATCCACGAAGACACAAGAAACATAGAGATTGGCAAAACCTACAGGACGGTGCAAAACATTGGCAAAGCACTCGTTATATAGGATTCCAAAACATTGATGCATGCTCCACTCTGCATGGTCACAAGAATGTGTAAGAACGCCATCACCAACCCAAATAGCGCCATCTAAACAATGCCAACAATAACAAGAAGGCCTTTTAATTTGAGCTGAGGAAAAGCTTTCATGGGAACGTGTTGCGACTACGCTAGTTGTAGCATCAGAATGCTAAAATTTTTGCATTGGAAACCTCATGAGGGGAGGCCCTCTTACACCTTTGATGTGCAGGTGGCGATGTGAAATTCTCTCTAGAAGGGGAATTGATACACCTTGCCACCCTCAGAGTTAATTGTGATTGATTGAAATGAGGGGTAGACATAGCATCCATTTGGGATGCATTATGCCATGTGTTTAGACGTGTTTGAGAGAAGCCCTACGTGACACGTGACACGTCTCAATCACGCTCCTCTATGCCATTTTTGTTGATGGGGACTTTTTGATTTTGCAAGTTTTATTTGATTTGTGCGATCCACACTTAGAGTTCCTCAAAGCTCCACCCTTCTTCCTCTCTAGAGTTCATTTTAAGCTAGCTCCTCATCCTTCAACTTATCCAATCCCATAGCCTATCCTTCCCATAGCTTGTCACTCAAGCTTGTCCTTCCCAATGTAATTCACTCAGTTAACCCAAGAACTTCCAAAGGCATGCGACTAAATTGTATGTGACAACAGTAGCTCTTGGTCATTTTTTCAATAACTTCTCTGACTTCCTAAAGGTACCCACTGCGCTCTCATGAACTTTTGTTTTCTCATCGCCTGTTTGTTTTATATGAAGACTTTTTTTACTTGTGTTTGGGTTTGAGATGATCTAAATTCAAGCTTCACTCTCATTATTTCAACATCTCTTTGTCCAAAGTAAGCCTCACACGTGGCATTTCTTCGAGCCTACTTCATCTTCTTAAACTTCTTTGCTTTCTTTGTAGAACTCACAAATGCATTTTGAAGCTTGGCATCTGTGAAGTCCACTTTCTTTAAGACTAAAAAATCGTTGATATAGTGCTATACAAGCAAGCTTGGTTGTCAAAAGGTGAATGACACTAGCATGAATCCACCAGGTTGGCAAGTTGAGAACTAGTGGCCACTTGCTTGGTGGTAGCTTCACTTTGTACATTGTCTCACATGCTCCCCTCCCAATGACAGTTTTTTGAGCAGTACTTTGTGGCTTCCACTATGTCCTGGAAGTTGAATCCTAATGATAGGGGGGAGAAGTATGATTCTTCTACACTGTGCTGTGTATCTAGTTTTGCAAAAGCCTTTCCTGATTTCTGTCTTCATTGGCACCCCTCCCCCTCCTTTGATGTCATCCCTTATATCCAACTCAATCACCCCCTCATAAAACCTCTCTTCAAAGCATCACAAACTTTGAAGATTATGGCTACTTTGGCTATCCTTCCCAGTATCACAGGTGACACAGCCTTTACTTGTGGGCTAATCCTCACAAAAGGAATCATCCTCGCTTTTGATATCATCATGGCCTACTCACCCCTCTTCACCAAAGCAACCTCTAACCTTTTCCCTAAAAGAATGATTTTCCTCATGGGCTAGATATTCTGATCATGTCCTTGAGAGCTGTCCAAATGCCTCCAATACACACTGCACAAAGAGCTAAATTTTAGCCATATTTTGAGCTTGGATGAGTGCTATGGCTGCACAAAATTCATTTGAGCCAACTTGAGTACATATTCACAAATCTAGCTTGCTTGGACTCTATAATAGGTGCACTAATTGTAGTTTGAAGCCTATGAGAAAACAAATGGTAATTGTGTTCCCACAATTACCATTCGGTTGTGCACTTCATAGCCTCTTGATTAGCTTTCATTTGCTTCAAAAATTGTGCTTATAATGCCTAACAAATTGTGTGTGTGTGTGTGTGAGAGAGAGAGAGAGAGAGAGAGAGAGAGAGAGAGTTGGTTAGGACCAGGTGTGTGACTTACTGTTCTTGGTCTATATCTTGGGGCGTGAACTCCTAAAATACATTCTACATATCCTCGGTATGAAATTCGAGGGACCTGGGGACAAGGTTCTATATAAATATGCTAGTTAGATAGGGGAAGTAGGACAAAGGACTATGAAAAATATGCAAGCCTCATATGCACAGCGGGGCTACATGGGTCTTAAATAAATTATGCAAGGTTAGGTTGATACCACAATGCTTTAGGAATATTATGCAAAAAGGAAAGTGGGGGTCTATAGACTTAGGTTGGTTTTAAATGAAAATACAAAGGAAACATGATACCTTATGATTTTGAATTGAATTTCGATACATAAGGACCCCTCCAAAGTATGCAAGCTATAGCTCTATTTAAAGCTTATGAACTAGAGGATAAGATGGAATGCATAAATTTCAACTTTTATTAGCGGCATAAAAAGTTATGGACCTCATATTAGGGATTTCACAAGTTTCAATTAGGCCTTCACTTGGTGGGCCTCCAACTTGAGGTTGCTAGTCATAGACATGGTGTAAGAAATGTACTCAAAATGCCTATGAAATGACTATCTGAATCAACTGCAATACACTATTTCTATCAAGGGCAATATGTACTATTGGTGAAGATAGAATTGTAATATATAATCCAATCTGTTACAAGGCTTGTGGCAAATGATGCCGAGAATAACCAAGAGGCTTTACAAGGCTTAAATGATGTGCACAATGCCAAAAAATAGCCAAATAGGCTTTTCAATGGTGGCATGTGAGTGCAAAATGAACAAATATGCAATTTGCCCTCTGATCAATCACTCAATGCCTCTGAAAAAACTATGAAGTCTGCTCACTGAATTGTGGAACGTTGGGTTTTAGGAAATGTGATGATGTGAAACCGCGTGAGGGAAGGGACTGACTCCAAGTAGGAACTATTTAGGAATTTTTGGGCATGGCTTCGATTGGCTGCTTTGGAGTTCTCTCTGCTATGGATGATCTCTGAACTAGACCAACCGTCCAACGACTAAAAAAGTAGCAAATAATTCATTTTCTTTGTTCGTTTTAGGTGTTGGGTCAGATGCGTCGATGTAGAGGCTGATGTGACTGTAAGACGTGGATTTATCATCGCCGAGGATCAAAAGTATGTGATATTTGCACCAAAATGTGCGCATGATGTGACGAGCGCATAGAGCACAAAAAATTGAGTGGTTTTCCTTTTTGAACGCCCTCAAATTCTTCCTGGATCAAGAGATATGGCTTGATGTAAATGGAGGGGCAAAAAGGGTGCACAATGATGACATGGTAGAGTGAGTCACATGCAGAGGTGTGCCTGCCAAGGGGTGTGCCAGTGGAGCACAGTGTTGATGTGGCACCTGTGTGCATATGGAGCATCCAATAACTGCTTACCAAGAGACTATGCCTAGCAGGGGCTGTGCCATGTGACAGTTTGACTAGACTACTAACATGGCAGGTGATGACTCAGATGATGATGTGGCAATTGCTAGGTGGATGATGACATGGCACATGGAGAGAATCTACTGACATGGTGATGCTAACGTGGTGCTGCAGACATGGCATGTATGAGGTGGCTGGTCCACTGGTCAATAATGATGTGGCATGCTGACTAAACATTGATGACATGGCACCTTGGTGGGGTTTGTTGATGCGGTAGGTAAGGTGTGATGTGGCCTTAGAGGATGTGATGCCACGTGGCATATTAGAGGCACACCACGTGTCACAAGGGTAGCCAACCCCTTGTGATAAGATTCGATGGAATCTTAAAAGATTATGCCAAAATCTAGATGCAAAGATCCGGTGTTGTGGAGTGCACCATTCGTTGTGGTCATGGGGCTGTGGAGCCGTGGAGGGCAATGTAGACGAACTCATTGGAGCCTTTGAAGGTGCATCATTGGAGCTTCCCTTCGTGGAGGTCGTTGCTGGGGAGCCGTCCTGGTGCTCATCGCCCGGTAAAGAACATTGGAGGAGCAGTCCGTTGGAGTCTTGGAGCTTTTGTTGTCGCTGCTGTAGCTGGTGTGGCATGGCTGTCTCGTTAGGAGCCCACGCGAACAACCACGAGCTACATCCATCTCCGATCTCCCATAGCTCCAACGGTTGGAGGGTCGCTCGTTGAGGATGGAGCCAGCAAGGTCGTAAGTCAGGTCATTGGAGACTTTTCGTTCGGTCGTTAGCCTGCAGGGCTAGTGGTTAGCTGCAGTCCGTCCTGAAGGCTGGCGCTGAAGTTGCGCTGGAGGTGGACTCATTTGGCGCTTTGTGTTGAGTGCTGGCTGGAATGCTAGAGTCTGCAGCAGGTCGGGTTGAGCGTCGGGGAGCAGCTGGTTGATGGCGCTGTAGTTGTTGTAGGCATAAGGAGTCATTTCATTGGAGAGGTCGCTATGCATGGATGTGTAGGAGATCTTTGATGGGCTGGCAAAGCGTATATGTCGCTAGCAAAGCGTGTATCTTTGACGGGCTAGCGCTTGGAGTTGAATTAAGGCCATGGAGCCTTTGCTGCCATGAAGCATGGACGCTACTGTGTAGTTGTCCATGCTGGAGACTTGGGAGCCCATAAGTCGATTCGGCAGTGCTGGTATGCAGTCCATGAGGCATCCTTAGAGACTATGTCGCTCTTAAACTCACTCTTGAAGATCTTTGAAAAGGAGAACTAGGGCTCTCTCTCCCTAGAACTAATGGAAGAGTACGATTCTCTCCAAATGCAAACAACGTTCAATGAAGACTACGCACTTTCAATACAAGTTGAATAAATTAAAAAAGCCTGCTGGAAGCTGAGAGAGAGAAGAACAAGAAGAAGAAGAGAGAGAGAGAGAAAGGGGGAGAAAAAAATGGGGACAAAAATAGCAAAAATCCATGTCATTTTCCTTTATGAAGGGAAATAGTCTTTACTAAAGCCTTCCCTCCTCAGGGCACGCCAAAAATAAAAATAGATAAATGAAGACTATGCAATAGCAGGATTCGAGAGAATCATCTTTGCAAATTTTATTCATTGATGCCATGGTTGAGAAGCCAGGCTATTATTCATGGTTTGCTCCCCAAATGGAGTTTTATTGAATGCCATGCCTTTATTTGTTTTTATCCTTATTTCTTTCAAAGACCAAAATCATAATTGGGAACATATTTCTTGGAGAGACTTTTGTCATGTTGGTCTTTGGATTTTGTTGAAGCTTTTCTAGTCTTGTACTTGAGTTGATAGGCATGTTGGCAACTAGTATAGGGAGTTGGCAATTGAGCTCATATCCAGATATGGTTTTGGCAAAAATGAAACCTCTTCATTTTGTAAGATGGATGGTTGGATTGTGTTCCATCCTTGAATGATGTATGTCTCTGTTGACTTGTTTGCCTTTGGTGATGCATGTAGGTCTGTATTTGCTCTACTTTCGATCACTTGGGTTTCATTCTTTCCATTTGGTGAAAGCATTCCATTTGTGGTTGGGATGAGCTCGAAATCCAGTATATACCAACCCCAGTACCTACATATATACCGACTACCACACCGACTGCTATTTTGATGTCTACACCAACACCTTCCACACCCGCAAACTGTACCAACGATCTTCATGCCTATGCTCGTGAAGCGTTGATAGACAGCGTCGAAAAGAGGCCCATGTCTTGTAGAGTTAAAAAAACGAGCAATGCTAGAGCAAGTAGTAAGCATTCAAGAACACACGTGATACATGACACTATTGATAGACTACCGAGCCAATTGATGCCACAATGAGCAGTGCCAACCGATAGAAGAACAAAGTGCAATTTTATTTCCCTTAGTTTATTGAGCAAGTTGCCATGATTTGTGTGCACACCTTGATCTTGGTAGTTTTGATTGCCTTGTTGCATCATTAGAGCTTCTATCTCCTTACCTTGCTTGCCATTTGCCTACCCTTGAGCCCATAGAGCTTTAAGGATTAAGCACCAGGCTCTTTGGCTTCAGGCTCTGCCAGCTAGAAGCCTTAAAAATTGAATGTGTAACACTCTACACATCTTTTTAAACTTTCGTGCATGTGAGTACCTCCGTTTCATATGTCGTCCTCGTGAGGCACATTGTAAATGATGACTCCATGCTTGGCGTGTCTCCCATTTTTGTGGATATAGGCTTAGTCTTTGTAGGCTTTGCACAATGTCGTTGAGGTACCCATACTTATTTTAGCACATTGCGTGGTCTATCAATAGTTGCAGGGTCATTGTTTACTTGCGTGTAGCCATTTTTGGTGAGGTTGAGGGACTTTTCTGTATATGGGTATCTTGCATGACCCATAACTTATGCATTGCTCAATGGAATTTGGCAAAGTTTGTCTTCAAGTTATAGTACACATTCTGAACTTCAACATGAGAGCAAAAAATTATGGAATAAGGATTTGGAACGGAACCGTTAAAGCATTACAAGTGTTATGTTGTATGTGAAGCATGCATCCTAAAGACTATGGGATATAGCAATTTATTCAAAAGCATCAAAATTTTGTTCTATATATACATGCAACCAAGTAATCATTCTAAAGTACACTACATGAGCTTCTCCTCAACCGAAGGACACACCTAAATGAGATCATTATGCATGGGTTAATGGGCCTCCAATGTTGTGCTAAAGTGATGCATACCCATTTGAGGGCACGCTCCATAACTTTCTTTTGATTTGTTGAAAACCAAAACGGATTGAAAATTTGCAATCCAAACTATTGGAACTAGTGCATGGTGGTCTTAAAACATTGATAATTGTTGGTATTGGTATCTAGATTCACCCTAAAATAGAAGAAGTTGGAAAAGTGCAATTTGTGCATGTGCAAAGATATTTTAATAAACCCAACACTATTTACAATTTTAAATTGTTTCTTTTTCCATGCACTTGCTTGCTATATGGCTCATAAGCATGCCAAAGGTCATTGCATTTAATAATACACAGCATTAAACCCGATAGCGTGGCCTTTGGCCTATTTGTGTTTTGAAGCATTTTAGGTCACATTGCACTTGTTTGGGATATCCAAGTCTACTGATGTGTATCGCTGGAGGGGGAAAAATCGGCACCTGAAATTTCGCTACTCCCGCGAATTTTAAATTTTCACACCTCCCACCTATCAAATCTTGGAAGATTAAGTATCTGCAACTTGTCCCCACCCTGCAACGTGCACACACCTCGACGTGACCTTGCATAGACTTTGGTTTGCCATTGTCTTCTTTCGGGTAAGTTGTCTTCTATTCTTTGCTTGCCTCACCAGCTAGCTTCTCTGGGTCTATTCTGATCGTGGCCATGGTGTCAATGGCAACATGCAGCTCGCCATGGCTTGTAAGAGAAGCAGACAAAGGTTGTGAGACAAGAAAGCATAAAATCTAGGTCAAGGAACAAGGAACAGAGTGTGGGTCGAGGAAAGCGCTCGCATGGTATCGAATCGGCAACAGAAGACACTTTTGCAACATTTGCGAAGGGAGAAACAATGAGAAGAAAGAAGACTCCTTGTAGAGTAGCAGCAAGAAGCGGTTGCACATGCACGCATTCGATCATTGCCATCGGAGCGAAGAACACGAGCTATGGTGTCATGATTAGTGGGAGCATTTGAGGCAGCAACATCAGGCCATTTAGGGATTACTAGTCTTGAGTCTTCACAAGCTTTAGCCTGCACCCTAAATTTCGTAGAGTAACAACCCTACCAACACCTCGGGAGATGCACGCCCAAGAGGTGATGCTCTCTAACCTAAGAAACGGCCTACAGAAAGTGAAAGGGGTGTACAGCTTAGATCAACTAGCTATAAAGAGGGCGACATTAGCTATGTTGGTGTCCCCTAAAACAAAGGAGAAACGGCTTGGGCGCACAATGTCAAAGATGTTGTTAATCAGAAGGACCAACGTGGCTCTAGTGGTTGAACGTAGAGTAGAAGCAATGCACGATCATCCCGATCTGAGAAGTCTGTGGGCTTCAATAGAACGAAAGAAAAGGAGAGACAGCCTAAGCGCAGAAGTCATTGCTATAGTGATGACATTTTGGCATAAAAATACGAGAGTTTCTCCAAATAGAAAGGACATTTGTAAGAAGCGGACATGATGCAAGGTGTTTGAGGAGCACATCATACACATGCTGGATACAACGCAGGTCAGTGGTGCCTAAACCAGCTCGGTGGGTTGTTTGTGATTGAGCTTTGGGATAGTTTACTTGTTTCATTTCTTAAACCAGGCTTGGACTAAATGTGATTGTCCTAAACTAGCCCGGTGGTTGGAACATCATGCAACCATAGGTTGGTTCAGCTCAATTGCCAGTTATGTGATTATCCAGAACTAGCGTGGTTGAACAGACATTAGTTGTTGTGTCCAGCCCGATGGCATAGTTCAGCAGAAATTAACTGCAATATATTTTGCAATATATTATTATTTTACTAAACCAACCCGGTGGTTGGAACATCAAGCAATCGTGGTTGCTTCATCTCAATCACCAGTTATGTAATTGTCCTAAACTAGCGTGGTTGAACAGACATTAGTTATTGACCAGCCCGCTGGTTGAAAATATTGTGTTTCTTAGTACTTAAATTCGTTAAATTTAATTTTTTGCTATTTGGGTCATATACCACTATTAAATTGTGGAATTCAGAAATGAAAAGCAATATATTATTATTTTCTAATGGTGAAATTCAGAAATGAAAAGCAATATACTTGTTATTGTCTAATATGTGAAGTTAAGACCGTTAGGTTGAACCATCCTAGTGGTTTTTTTGCAAAGAGGGACTTCTATTAAGTATTAAAGAAAACTGTTAGAGCAAGCTCCATATGGGATACACCATGCAATGCATGAAAAGCTCAAGAGCCAAAAAGAAAGGATTGGGATTGATAGTGCCATCTCAATCTAGTAGAAACCTCCGAGAAAAAGGGAGAACCCCTCCAAACTCGAAGAAATACAGTCCTTCTAGAACAGGCTGCTCATGAAAGGCCCTGCATGCTAGCCCATATGGCTATCAAAGTGTGAACCGTGTCAGCCCAAATACCCGTGAACACCTGTGATGGGTGTATCTGGGTGCCATCCAAGGCCTCTGTACATCTGGCTCTCCAAATGTGCCAAGAGGAAATGCTAGCCAAAATCTCCCAAGAGGTGTCCACTGAAGCATGAGAAGCTCTGAAGGGTGTAAGTGGTACATCCTGAAGAGAGCAAGGCTCTATCACCTGCCGGTGGACCGAGAGTGCCCAAGAAGAAGGCTCACCCTCATAAAACACATGGGGCCTAGTAAAGGATAACCATGCGACTGAGCCCCAAGCCATGAAGAAAGAGGAAGTATGAAAAATGATGAGTATTCGAGCAACCCCTTTCCAAACAGTCCTCGCCTGATTGCAGTCCCAAAGGCAATGTCCCACTGACTCCTCTGCAGAATGACAGCGAGGGCAAGTGGGATTAGCCCCAAATCATGATCTCCACAGGTTCACTACAATCCCTTCATGAATAGAAAGCCAAAAGAAAAGAGTGATCTTTCTATTTCTGAGGGATTTCCAGAGCCTCCTCCAGAAATTCCTACGCAAATCTGCAGTGATGAAGAAGCTGTCTCAATGGGGGGCTCTAAAGGGAATCCAACCCCTACTGTTCAGCTAAAATCTCCTGGCATTACCAACCGTGAAACGAAAGAAGGGAATCCCCCTCTCCCGATGGTTGAAACTGTGACAGTGTCCTAAACCATCCCGGTGGTTGAAATTGTGACTATCCTAAACGTGTCCTAAACCACCCGATGGTTGACTGTCCTAAATGTGTCCTAAACCAGCCCGGTGATTGAAATTGTGGCTGTCCTAAACCAGTGCGGTGGTTGAAAATTATTTTGCTTCATTATATACTTTAATTAAATCGTGTTTTGTATTCTTTTAGTAGTAGCAAAAAGGGGGCTCATTGTTCTATTGTTCCCGCATGTTGGGTCAGCAGACGGAGTTGTATCTCAAGTTTGTGGATCAGCATTGTAAGCCCTGGTACGTTAGGAAATTCAAAGACAGGAATGTTTGTTGTTGCAAAACACACATAGACTTTGACCTAGCCTGGCAAGCTATGAATGACTTGAGATCTGGTCATGTTGGAGCATTGCTCCATGGGGACATCGATGCCCATGCCGCCCCAATGAATGCGCAGTTTGTAGGCCATCTAGATCCTCATCATGTGTTGCAAAGGAGGGCAGGTTTTGTAGCCTGAGGTCTCTGTGGGAGACAGTGGTTTGTCCAAAGAGAGACTGTGAATCCCACAGGATTGAATGCATTCGCGGCACATGCAAGCATTGCAGTTTGAAGCTGAAGAAGAAGACATTCAATGCCTGTCCAAATGAAACAAGGGAAGACAACCACATTGCTCTAAAATGGAGGAGATTTGAAAATGTCAATGTTGAAGGATCCGATAAAAAGAGATGGCTACTGTCATATAAGAGTACCCAGCCAAGGGAGCTTGTAGGTCACGTGGTTCAATCCATCCCAAAATATGTGCTTTATAATTTCACGGCTAGCTAGCAGGATAAGCAGTTCAGGACATGCCTTGCCAATTTTCCCCATGACACTATTGTATCTGTCATAGATTTTGCAAAAAATTTCAAGAACAAGATGAGATACAAAGTGCTCACTGGTACAACAAGCAGATAACAATTCTTGTGCATATCATGTACAATCATTTGCTTGATTCTTCCACGCCTGATGCCAATCTGCTTGCTGACTCAGAGGAGTCCAAGTCAATGCAACGTACTTACCATTTCTACATTTCAAATGATACGGGACATGACACCCTATTTATGCAGCATGCTTTTCTACTGCATTGGGAATGGCTGAAAAAGGAAAATCCCCATGCAGAAAATATTAAACAACATTGGGTGTGGTCAGATGGTGTTGCCTCTCAATTTAAATCAGCACGTGGATTCTACTTCGTCACAAAGTTCAAATCCCTGACCAGTCTAGACATGATGTGGAATTTCTTTGGGTCTAGCCATGGCAAGGGTGAACATGATGGATGCGGTGCTGTTATTAAGCAAGATCTGTTTAAATACCAATTAGCATGCCCTCAAGAAAAACTTGATGATGCCCATGATGCTATAACATGGCTTACGGCCAACCTCTCCATAGGCGCACATTCAACATACAGTAAACAAAGCCTTAAGAATATTGTAGTACATAGAGTGTTCCATGAAGTGAAAGTGGATGAAGTGCAAAGGAGAAGAAGGCATGATTGTGAGAAAATTAAAGGAGTTCGTGGTCTGCACAGCATATGGGGCTTTTCAAATAACCAAAAGACTAAAACGAGAAAACTTTCTTGTTTCTGCAGTGTGTGCATCATAGGGGATCATGACGATTGTGAGAACATTGCAATTGCAAAGACATGGGAGCGAGTTCAAGTTTTTACTCTATGTTTAGATGGAGTGACAAACAATGGAGAGACAAACAAGTCGCCACAGTTTGGGAAGAGTTTTAATGACCTCACCGTGTGTTTGGAAGAGGGGGATAACTTTGCAGTTGTTGCAGATTCTGGGGAGAACGAGGAAGATGACCCATACTTTTTGTTGTAGTGCACAAAACCTAAGTACAAGGTTGAGGAAACATTTAAGGATAATTGGGGAACGACCTATGAGAAGTGGGATGTAGTAGTTGGAGCTTTTTGGTACAAAAAAGCATCCAAGAGGGGCTGCAATTACAAACTGCTACATAAGAGTCCACAAACATGTGTGTACTCTCATCTAGTAAGAGCTATTAAGTTCCAGATGCAACCTGTGCCACAACAAAAGAAGGGCAAGAGTGTCTTTAAATTGGATTTAGAGACGCATGAGCACATCTTGGGATGTCCTAGAGCGGTGGATGAGGATGACTGAGATAGTACTAAGAAAATGTATGTAGTCTCATTGCAGGGAAACAGTATGTCCACTTGTCCTACAAAATGGAATTTGTATTGAGACTGCTTCTTTTTAGTATATCCCAAACAACCATCGTGATGGTTTTATTAAATTATTTTTGTAAATCCCAAACGGTAAAACCCATGCTTGTTTTTAGTATATCCCAACAAGCACCATGTTGGTTTCCCATAACGAATCCACACATCCTACAAATCCATTCATCTTATAATAATAGAAGCAAACCACTGCGCTAGTGGCTGTTCATATCCTAGTGCAAACCAACCACCATGCTAGCGATAACTTATCCTGCACTACTATCGTGCTATCCCTACACAACTGCCGTGCTATCCTAAAATTTGTTGCACAATGCTATACTAAAACACTGCCCTTTAGACTGTTTATCAATTTGTTAACCGTCAGATTTCATCCCATACTTGCTTTTAGTATATCCCAACAACCACCGCCCTGGTTTCCCATAACGAATCCATTCATCTTGTAATAATAGAAGCAAACCACCGCACTGGTGGTTGTTCATATCCTAGTGCAACCAACCACTATGCTGGCGATAACTTATCCTGCACTAATCCTGCACTACTACCGTGCTATCCCTACACTACTGCCGTGCTATCCTAAAATTTGTTGCACGGTGCTAGTGCCCTTTAGACTGGTTATAGTTAATCGTCAAATTTCAACCATCGGGCTACATAAAACATTTAAGTACTAACATGGAAGCAGGTCAATACAAAATCATGTATTACGACCACCATGAGAATATCCACAAGCTCAAGAAATGTATGCAAGATTTTTATTATTTCAAAACACGACGACATTTTGCTTTTTCAAAGAAATTCCAGACTCCCAACTATCTTATCAACCTCTCTATAGCAAGCATCTCCTAGCTCTTGAGGCCAATCTGTTGCACAATGGTAGACCTCTTCACACATTCATATTACATACTGCTTGCTTGACTCTGCTGACTTATACACCCATAGTAACTCCTCCTTTCCCTGGGGGTCCTCTTTATCCCGCTCTTTGCGCTCTATACATCTTCGTGCCTCTATCATGCTAAAAGAAACCTACGTCATAGGCTTGACAAGTACCTTAAAGGAGCAGGAAAAACAATAGCCAGGGAAATTAATATTCACCGTCTGTGCCGACTCCAAGTAATACACCCACCACCGAAGCATGTCCTCCTTACAACTATTTTGCTTCTTCTTCTCTGGGTCTATTTCTGTGAGGATGCCATCCAACATTGTTTTCAGATACAACAAAAGCATTACAAAGACTTTTGGGTATGCCATAGATTTGCAGTAGGTGGATCGGTGTACAGAGTTTTGGGGCTAGATTTCGTAATGGGCTCTTAGTTGTGTCTGCACTGCACTTAAATAGGGAGAGAGTTGATTGAGCCCGACCTCATTCTTAAGTATCATGTTAGTTGTCTAATCTAAATCTTTTATCTCACATTAGTTGTCTAATCCAAATCTTTAATCTCACATTAGTTCACTAATCAAAATATTTCAGTCTCACATTAGTGATTTAATCGACATCTTTCATCTCACATTACTTGTCAAATTGAAATCTTTTGTCTCATTACTATCACCGTGCTGGTGTGGATCAAAGGACACTATCTAGTCACATAGCTGAGAAAACATTGCCCAAGTAAACTTTGGAGAAGATTAACAAGTCAATAGATTACACATAGATTACATAGATTACAATCTCAAGGACTCCTTTACTTCAGATTACATCTCAAGGACTCCTTGTTGAGCTCCCTGATTGCAGGCTCGGCCCTCCTCCTTTCCAAAATAGGGCTGGTTCCTTCTTGTAGGGCCCAACCCTTCCCTTCATGCCGCTTCCTCTTTCCTTGATTTGAGCTTCCTGGTTGCAGGCTCAGCCCTTCTTGCTCCTTTCCTAAAGGGGGCTGGTTCCTCCCTTCAGGCTCCTTTTCCTCGCAGTCAGGTTCGGTCTTGGCCTTCTTCAATTTGAGCTCCTTATCTTTAAGATCTTTTGCCCAAATGGCAAATTGAGCTGTAGCATCTACTCTCGTCGTCGTTGATAGCTGTAGCAGGCAGGCACATTTGATCTATCCATGACCTGGGCAATGGCAAATGGCATTCTCTACATAGCGATTTTGTATGCATAAACACTCCAAAGCAAAAAATGTGCACACGATGGTAGCACGCATGCCATTGGATACAGTAGTCATCTATGATGGGGGTATGGCAAACCATGCATTTCGGACCCTATTGCATAGCAGGATAGGCATCCGATTTAACTATTGCGGCCGTCAATACCATAGTCTTGATCTGTACATGACGAAGTTGCTTCTTGATTCCTTCCTCCCTCATCCTAAGGCTGCGGATGCTCTCCTTCATCTCCTCCACTTTTTTCTCACTCTGTGCAACAGCTTCATCTGAATCCCTTAGGATCTATTGAAGTTGCGTAAATTGCTGAAAAACATCTTCATGGGCAGTTTCCAAGACTTCCAATCTAATTTGGAAATCTCGCAGGACAACGGATTGCTTTTCATAACTATTGAAAGCCATGGCAAGCTCGTGTAAACATCTATCCTGATCTTCTTGCAGGGTCTTGTAGCTTGCTCTTTGGACTTCCAACAGTGTTTTGAAAAAACAACCCTCACCGTGGCTGCTGCAAATTGCTCCACCGCGGTGGCTGGAACTTGCTCCACCATGGTGGCTGGAACTTGCTCCACTGTGGCTGTTCTCTGCATCCTTCCTGGCTTGGGGAGTTGCCTCGTTGTCTTCTTCACCCCAGCTGCTCTTTGCCTGATCCTTCCTGGCCTTGAAGCTCTCTCGTAGTTCTTGCATCACCTTTTTGATTTTTGCATTCTCCCTTTTCAGCTCCTCCATCATCTGGTATTTTTCAATGTTCAATGCGTTCTGTATGTTGCAAAGCCTTTGTAAAGACCCTCCTTTTTGGCTCTCTGATCTTCAAGATTCATTCGCATCTTTTCTAGCTCCTTGTCTGCCATGTCCCCATCATTTCTCACTTCTTCGAGCCTATCTCGGAGCTCCTTCATGTGCTTCTTTGCTTCTTCTCTTCTATGCCTTCCCATGTCGACCAATTTTGTAGCAACCTCAGCTTGCTCTTGTGCCTCCTCTACCTTGGCTTTTGCACCTTTCCTGAGACTTTTCTCAAGTTGCACTGCCTTTGCTGCATCGGTAGCTTTCTCTTGTAGAGAAGTCACCTTTTGAGACATCTGCTTATCGTATTGCTCGAAAATCCCTTTGAGGGTAGATGCCATCAGGTGCATTGCAACTCCAGCGGACTGAGATGACAATTGGGATTTGCCATCCACGCAATTCTTCAGGTTGGTTAACACACTCTTGGAGATCGCCCTTAAGAAAGATACATCATGTTCTTTCAGTTACTCTACTACTGCTTGAACCTGCAAGAACTTGCAGGTTCCTCTCGTATCAGGAAAGAAGTGAATGGTCTTCTTCAACACATCTTGGAGGTCTGTTGGCAAGCTCAAAATCTTGATTCCACCATCTTTACTAATTTGAGCTTGGGGTATACGTCTAGAATATCCTGTCTCTTCCACTGCTTCTCGAAAAAGTGTGCTTGCAAACTGCCTCCAGAAATTCCTAGAGCATTTTCAATCATGCTTTCATTGATGGCAATCTTCTGACCTTAATAGACTAGTTGCCCCTCCTTCACGTTCACCTCCTATACCAACCTGGTGAAGTTTTGGAGAGCATCCAAATTCATTCCCTCTCCACTTCCTTCTCCGTCCCCCTTCTCGCATCCCTCTTCCCCTCCTTCCCCTCCCTTGTCTTCTCTTGAGGATTCACATTGATGCAACTCTGGAAGTCATTAACATGACACTCTTGGACCGCATGTGCTTGCATTGCTCCCACAAGGAGTTGCAAGAGGAGAGTTCCCTCGGCATCCCTCCAAGATCCCCTCAACACGTGGACTCACCGCTAAGCTACACAATTATCATATTTGCCTTTACAAGCGATTTGATCTACTACTCAATTAATAATTAATAAAAAAAATCTAAGTTATATTAATAAAAATTACATAACAATCTAGAAGTTAATAAAAAGTATTAGTAATTAAGGAATCAATTAATTACTAATGAGTTAGTAATAGAAATTATTACTAAAATAATAGAAGGTAATAGAAATGAATATTAAAGAAATTAATTAATAAATAATTAGTAATATAAAATAATTATTACTTAAATTAGGTTTAAATTAGTATATCATCAGTCAATTGGTTAGTAATAAAAATTTAGTAATAATTAATAAAAAAGTTAAATAGTAATTAGTTAACAGTTAATCAATAATCAAATCAACAAGCTAATCAATAATTAATTAAACAAGATAATTTATAGGTAATTTAAAAATTAATCAATAAATTAATTAGATCTCTCTCCCAACATATGGCGCACATCAAATGTGAGAAAGGGAAGAACAAGAGGAGTAAGCCACATGTTCCCCCTCACCCCAACATATGGGGCTGCCACATGTGGGGGAGGGGGAAACATGAGGTGCATGCTGCATGTTCTACCCTCTCCCACATATGGTGCACATCATATGTGGGGTGGACTTTCTCTTTTGTTTCATCATAACATTCATTTGGAATATTAGAATACGTCATATTTGTAGTTAAAAGGATTGCTAAAGGGCCAATGAATTCATTTTTTATATCAAACTTACGAAATACTGTAATAAAAAGTATTTTTCCTTCCCCTCACATTCTCTTCCTCACCCACACCTCTATTTTTGTTTCTGTAGGCGACAATTTTGTGGAGGTGAATATATATGTATTGTTTAAAAATAAATATATAAATAAAGATGCCGACTTGTATTATAGAAACAATATACAAAAATAGGCCAAAACACAGGTCAAGCCCCAGGCCAACACTGTAACAGCAAAAATGAAAACTCATAGGAGTTTTGTAGTCTCTCTCAAATATCCTGCAATCAAGGTATCAACTAGACGATAAACCTTAGCCAAATCTAGTAATGTAGCCATGCAATAGGCAACCAAATCGAAATCATCTCCACACAAATAAAAATACAAGATGAAGTATCTTCATTGGGCCTACCCAGATAGGGTATCACTTTTTTTTTTTGGTTGCCTTTTTTTCTGGTTTTTTTATTACGGTATCGTTGTGTAAACCAGAGAGTGGTCCGACCAATAAATGTAGTTTGTGCCATGCTTTGTATGATGTTTGTTGTGGTTGGTCCATATTTGGTCAATTATGGATCCGTATATTGTTGTCTGTGTTGTAATTAGTTGTTCCATGTTGTAGGTTCTCATTACTTCTTGTAGTTTTTCTCTTTTTTTTGGATTCTGTGCTGTAGTCAATGTTAAAGTCTCATGCAATATATGTTTTTATTGCAGATGGTGTCGTGTCCAATATGTTTTTGATTGTTGTTGTCCAAGTTTGTGTTTTAGCTTTTGGCGATTTGTATATGTTTATAATTATTTGTTGGTCCTCTATTGTTTTAAATTGCATAAGTAGTGCTTCGCATCCATCATCATAAAATCCTTCTTGTTGTAGTAATGTGAGATAGTTGCTATAGTATGTCCTTTTGTCATCGTGATGTTGTGAAATCTGGGTAGCTCAATTGGATTTTTTGATTGGTTATGTGTTTCTTGCAAGCATAAGATGGAAGCCCTAAGGATGCTTCTTAATTATAGAAAATCTAATTTGTGACCCTCCATCGATCTCGTGTTTAGACTTTGTAGTGTTTTCTCATTGTTTCGTTCTTCTCCAAAGTCAATTTGTTTGCATATCCATTTTTTGTTCGTACTCTTGATAGTTCTTGCAGCACTTGCTGGTCTACTTTGATGTGTTTTTTTTCTAGCTTTAAAAGGAAGAAAAGGTTGTCCGGCGGGTTACGGATCCTTGATAGGACTGTGTACACAAGACCATGTGTTTTTATTCCTGAAAGGTCAGATATGAGAGATTGAATGGTGATACCTTGTGAACGGTGTATTGTCGTCTCGGCTGCGGCTTGGATCGGGAATTGTGTTCTTGTGATTGTGTTCAAATGGTTGTCGCCTACTTGGAACTCACGGGTTATTTGAAGAATTGGTGTCCATATTTTTGGCGTGTTGTCAGCTTATAATCTTGCATTTTTGTATCATGTTTTTAGTCCTATGGTTTGGTCATTGAATTCCACCCACGCAATAAAGGGTTTCCTTATCATTTCGGACACTTTGAATATCTTGTATGCACAGTTCACAATGCCATTGTTGATGTTGAGATTTCCCGAGCATACTTCGATAATCATATCTGTTTTGAGTTGCAATTGTTTGTGTAGGCTGGCCGTTTTTCTCAGATCACATGGTGCTTGCAACGTTTTGTTGGATGTTTTATGTTTGATGTCCTTTGCTATAAGAATATGTGGCTCTCCGAGCATGTTATTGAAGATGGTGTGGTTGTGATTGTCTTTTATTGCATTTGTAAAAAACAAATGTGGGGTATCGTTCTTATTTGGTATGTCCTTAAGGTGTTTTTTATTTAGATCATTGATGCCCATATCCATTTGATCTCCTGTACGTATTTTATTGAGGACCTCCAAGAAGCTTATATTTGATAGGCGCATTGGTTCCATCAATTCGTAGTATTGTATATGCGACCTCCAAAAAGATCCAAGCATTGATGTTGTTGTCAATTGTGTGCTGAAAATCCAAGAGGCTTTAACGGGGCTTACTTGGCAAAGGTCACCACATAGTATAACATCGACCCCGCCAAATGGTCCTTGGTGGTTTTGCTTTATTTCGTGCATTCGCATGTCTGCTGCAAGGAAAGTGTTGATCCCTACCAATGAAATCTCATCAATCAAAATTAGTTGGATGTCTTTGTATTGTTCTGCGAGGATTTGTTGTTTGTTTGCTGAAAGCCCAATGTATCAACTTGTTAGTAAAGGCAAGTGCAAAGCCACATGCAATGTGCTTCCTCCAATTGTTCTTGTTGCCTTCCCAGTATATGCTAGAAGCAATACCTTTGGGAGGTCGATGTTTGTTGTGTTTTTGTGTGTATAGTAGCATTGAAGGGCTTTTGTTGTTGCTGCTAGTGTTGCCACGGCTGTTTTCCCTACTCCTGCGTTCCCGGATAAGAATAAGAAAGTTGTTTGGATGGTTTTGTTCTTTTTGTGAGCATTATGTTGTCAAAAATGAGTTGCTATCGTGGGTTCATTTCTCTAAGAGTAGAATAATATTTTTCATCGAATAGATGCGTTTGTTTACATTGTTGAAGATTGTTTTGCTTGTTTGCCTTCCTTTGCTAGTTTGTTTTGTTTGCAAGGTCATATTTCTCTGTGGTGGACATTGTTGATTGGTTGTTGCTTGTGGTTGTATAGGATATGTTATTGGTAGTGCATGATGTTGCGTGATATGAAATGGTCTTGCAGGAGAGTTCCTTTTGCTCTCATCAATACTTTTTTGGTAATGTTTATACATGTCTTTCCAATTTTCAAATTGTTCGTTGAGAACATGTTCTTTGAAATGGAACGGCAAGTACAATAAGCAAAGCTCCCTGTAGTGGTCGTCTGGGTCTTTCTGCTTACTGTAGTTGTTAAATTGTATTACTCTCCCTTGTTTTCTTTTTT
This sequence comes from Dipteris shenzhenensis, assembly GCF_047967505.1. Taxonomy (NCBI): domain Eukaryota; kingdom Viridiplantae; phylum Streptophyta; class Polypodiopsida; order Gleicheniales; family Dipteridaceae; genus Dipteris; species Dipteris shenzhenensis. The sequence goes on along the minus strand of NC_141614.1, from coordinate 14,797,828 downwards.
TTGTCTGCCCTGATTTGATTGTGTAGTTGGATGCAAAAGCTTCCAAGCAGTGGTTTTGCACATGGTGTTCTCTAGCCACGTACTTTGTGATTATGTCCTCAAAGAAGATGTTGGTGCTTTCTAGGCGGAGTCCCTCGAGCTGTTCTCGGCGTTTCAAAAGCAATGTTCTTTGCTTAGGTGGGCTTGTGTTGATGTAGATAAATTCTCTTGTCACACTGGTGAGCGGCAATGAAAGACACAAGTACACAACTTGTTGCGCACTTATGTGCTCAGTGTTGAGTATTGCGTTGCCTACTTTTCTAAGATGCTCATCTGCCTTTGCATTTTGTTGGAAGCTTTGAATGATCACATCCTTCATGGCGTTGTTGGTCTCTTTGTCTATTTTAGTTATGTATAATGTGCAGTAAGAGGCAGCCCCTCAACAGCCCCATGAGGGTTTAGAATGAATTGGATGTTTGTGTTTGCTCCCCATAGATCTGTCAAAGTGGTATTGAAGTTGTTTGTGTAGATGTCTTTCGGATACCTTTTCATGAAGAGATTTGGTTGCAATATGCTGGTTCTCAAAGCAAGCTCGTACTCGTCTTCAGTCAAGGAGATGCTTTCAAGAAAATTCTGGAATGTGAATGTAGAAATGTCTTCCTCCCGTATTACTTTTATAAGTTATTTGTATTTTTATCGATGGATTGATATGTCGGTCCTCTGTCGGTCCCATCCGGTAGTGGGGTCAAAATGTTTGTGTTTTGCATAGGTGGTTTGGGAAATCCAAAGCGGCATTGGTTCTTCTTTTTTTTTGCATGTTTGTCTATGCCTATGTGTTTGTAAATCTTGGTTGCTATCTCTGATTTTTGTATTGTCAGTTGTGATGTAGTTTTCAATAAATTTTACGATGCAAGTATTGTCGGAAGCATTAAAGGTAGGCACTTCTTTTATCCAAATCAAGCCATGGTCATGTTGGCTGCCTCTATTTTGGAATTCAATGGCAAAAAAGAAGTCCTCCACCGCACCCAATATACTATCATCTTGTCATAGCAATGTTTTCAAGGCTTTGAATTTATGCACATAATACTGGGCCGTTGTTACATGATCTGATCTGATGAGTTTCCTGAACAGTGTGCTAGTCTGTGCACGCATTTTGGCTATTGCCAGGTCCTGTAAGCGTATGGAGGCATGCATGCAATGGCTCCCATCTTTTTTCTATTGTAGATAATGTGATAAAGAATGTTGACAGGCCAAGTTGCCACAGCATTGCAAATACATTTCGCTTCAGTCGTTTGCTGTTTGTAGTATGCCGATGTTTGCAGGTAGACGAAGTCTCAAAAGTCGATTTTTGATTATAGAAGTTGATCAATGTTGGTGTATGAAGCTACTGTCCTTGTTGCAAGAGTTGCTCCTTATAATTGGCCTTTCCTCATGTGCACCCAAGTTGATGAAAGTACTTGTTGCGCTGAAATTTTCATCGTTTTGAAGAACAAATTCTCTATAAACCATGCAAACCTTCGGTCTTCATTCCATAGTCCCATTTAACTATGTCTTGGTAACTAGTTCGGACTGCAAGGTTGTACGCACGACCTTGACCATAAAATAAGGTTGGGAATGCCAACTCTTTGCATTGTTTGTCTTTGAAAAGATCGAGTGGTGAAAAACCTTTTAACGGTGCAACAGTTATCGGGTCTTTCTCAAAGTCAACAACCTGTTGGCTTGTATACAAGCCATGAACTAATGTGTCTATGTTAAGATCATCATGTGTCTCATATTGTTCTGATGCTCTTGTTGTTTGATGTGGCTCTTAGTCATCTCTAAGAAGTCCGCGCATATGTTGGAGCCATTCGTGGTTTATCATGATGTTATTCTTGATATACAAATGTGTTTCTAGCATTTCTAAAAGGGCACACATTGTCAACGTGGGTCGGACCAAACCACTGATGTAGCTATGATTGTAATGCATTCATCATTTTATCACGGCCATAACAGTCGCACTGTCGTTCATAAATCTTAGAAGTAGCTACTGTACTCTTTCCAAGTCTACAAAGACGTTGAATACACTACCATGGAGCCCAAGCTATCCTTCATACGTTAATCGCCTGATCTGCGCAAAGGGAATTCTTATAGAAATAAGATGCTCTTCGATTTTATTAAGGGTAGATGTGTTCTCTCGAGTTTTGGACATTTGCATGTTTGCTTTGGAGAACCTTGGTTTTTTGTTGGCGCGAATCTGGGCATGGCACAGTGAGCAAACACAATTATTATTTTCTACTATTTTCGTATCCATGCCAGTACCCGAGATGAGTGGTTGGGTATTCGTGCTGTTTTTTCTCAGTTTTGCTTTGAACACGAGGTAGTCGCAAGACGAGCAAGCATAGATTGGAGTGTCATCGATTTTTGATTAGTATTTTCTTAGTGGTTTTGAAATGCGGCCTTTCGCTTTAAGTGGTTCACTACATCGATGCTCACATTTGTATTTGTTCTCCCTGTGATATTATTATTTAGGAGACTATGTTCTGCTCTTTGGGTGAGCTCATTGCTGCCTGCAGAGCTGCAATGGCTTGTTCATAGGCGGCTAATCTAATTTTGTAAACCTTGTTGCAAATTGTTGCTGTGGTGTGCTTGATATTAAGTCATGTGATTTCATAAAGCTTGGCTACATCAGTTGCTGGCAAATGCAAATGTTGTTGTGAGAGGTCTATTAAGTGTGCCTCGTCGTCTCTTGTCCAGATATTGTATGTCCTTTTTTTCTTTTTGGGGAGGAGTGGCCAAATTGTTGCAGGGCAGCATGTTTGATCTATCAAGACCATGTTCGTTTCTTTTCACAATGGATTGCAGAGTTCCCATGTTTGTTTCAGTGATTGACTGTCATATACAAGAATAGAGAAAGGATCGCCACTAAAATTGTGAAGTGTTTCAAGGCAATGGTAAAGCAAGGGTTCATGTGTTGGACAACAATCTTGGATCACTTGCATCAAGGAAAAGTTTGGTGGAATTTCCTTGTCTACGATGTCTCCTTTGCTTGCGCCCAAGGAAGGCAATGGAACGTGAGGAAGAGGCAAGGAACTTCGGACTTGGCAATGTTACTTTGGAACACATCAAGGAGCATTTGGTAATTGTATGCAGGAGAGAGGGCAATCAAGCAAAGGATCATATCGGTGTTCTTTGGGTTTGCCTTGTTAAATGTTTCATTCCATGTTGCGTTGAAAGAATCCAAATCGCTTGTTGTGCCCATCATGAAGCACGAGAAATATATTTTAGATATTGATTCCTAGAAATGCCTTCTTCAAATTGTTTTTTTTAAAATTGCAACGGGTAAGCACTGAATGCGAATGCGTAAAGTTTTTAGGTGAGAAGCTTTGGAGTTGGGCTTGGTGCTTGTGAAAAAAGGTTTTGCAGACTGTAGTTGTGGCCAAGGCAGAGCAATGAGTGATCTTATTTAAAGCGAGAATCACAATTGGCCAAATTGTAGTTTGGAAAGGACGATGTTGCATATAAAAGCGATCGAAAGATTTGTGAGGGACATGGTAAGTACGCCGAAAGACCAAGAAAGCCCGAAGCAAGGTTTATAATTGTTCGAGCTGCAAAATGAAAGCCATGTTGCTTTGTTGGAGAACAAACGAGAGATTCATAAAGAGGATGGCAAATAGCTGTGTGCATTGAATGATGAAGATGCAAGATCAAATTATGCAAGGGTAACTTCTTAATAGCCAAATGAAATGTATTTGAACCAAATAGTCGATAACAACCCTTGTATCACAAAATATTCAGGCAGAAAGCTTCCATTCATGAAGTTTCTTAGAATGGATTTTTTTTTTTGGCAACATGGTTATCTGTACATTGCTTGGTCATGGGCGAGGATATACATGAGACATGTAAGTGACAGAGTATGAAGTAACTTTATGAACAACACATTGAAAATTGAAGAGACCCTGAGAATGTGTCATAGGAACACTTTTGCAGTGGAAGGCACAGACCATAATTCAGCTAAAAGAATTACAAGCCGTAAGATGAAGATAGCTTGAGAGCAAGGTTTATGAGAGTTTGAGCAACGAAATGGAAGCCATTCCCCTGTGTTGGAGAACGAATGAGAGCTTTGAAAAGAAGATGGCAAACAGTTGCGTGCATCGAATGACGAACAAGTTTGCCTCTTCTTGAGTAACATGGAATGTGTGGTGACAACACTTCAAGTATGAAATTAAAGGAGAGGGCAGTGAAGGCCGAGGACCTCGTCAACATGTGGACCATGAAGCTACACAGCAACTTGAGAAGCATCTTGCAGCACAACACATCCTTTAAGGCATGGGACTTGTGAAATGCTCTGCACACCTTCATAGGAGTAGCAATGTGGGCGCAATGGGTCTCTGTTGACTCGGGAGCCTCCACAGGAACCGCAATGGTATTCAGTCATAGGGTTGTTGAGGCAGACGAAGTGCAAGGAACCAACAACTTGACACATACACCTTTCGTAAAATGAATTTTGTTTCTGGGTGTTGGCAAAAGTGAAAAAAGGGTTAGTAAAGGTTGTATACCTTCTTGCCATACCCCAGTTGTGACATTTGTTGTATGAAAGCGTCATGCAGTGTTGTTCTCAGATTTCCTTCTGGCACTGCACTGAGAATGGTGAAGTCAAAAACCCCAAGTGCATGCCTGGTGCGCATGTAAGATATATTCTTGGCAACATACATGACAATCCCCTCATCTACAAATTCCTCCACTAGGCGTGCAAAGTGTTTGTCACCTATCCGCAACAACAAAAGAAATCTGCCAGCAAAAAAGAGATAAGGGTCAAAGCATAGGTCAAGGGGAGAATGGGTTGGAAGAAACTTAAAAGAAATGTTTAGTTGGCTTGTCCTCACTGTTGCACGATCTTCTGGGTTGAGGTCGTCAACGATAGTGATCTCGTCTATTGGCGGGCCATCTAGATCGACTTTGACAATCACAAAGGCCACTGTGTCAATGACCGATGTAAAAGGTGCCCTCATGTTTTCCATTTGGTTTGCCACCCATGGCGCATAGTGGCGTATGCTATTATCTGAGACAAAAGAAATATTTCCTTCAAAAGGCTCACCCTTGAGTACTATCATCATTGCATCAACACGTAAAGAGAATAATGAAGTGCCCCCTTCACCAGGTGCTCGTTTGGTTATTGTTGGTCCCTCCACTCAGAAAAACTCATCAACTTGGAAGACCTCTTTAAAGTCCAATACATAGGCAAGGGGGACATGCAAAGCGATTGTCTCTGAGCATGCACGATCTGTGAAGTCGATGCGCATGTAAATAGGATGTCCACTTCCATTATTCACTCCAGCTCCAATTTGTGCCTCATGCCCGCCTCATGTGGGCAGCTTAGATAGTAATCATGAATAGTTTTTGGAATGTGCACCCCAATACTTGAACTCACTGGAAAACAAAGAGTATAGACATTGTGAGTGGGAATACATTGAAAGAAGTGAAGGAGTACCTATGTTTCTAATTTCACAATGTTGTGACATTTGCAAGTGGCCTAAAAAGGAAAACGAGCCTTAACATTTGCACTACCGAAGATCTATATTAAGGCACATTTTGATTCAATGTAAGATGTTCCCTTGAAAGAGCACTACAAAAAGCTTATCTCTGGATTTCTATATACATACATAGACTTTGGAAGTGCCTTGGAAAAAAACTAAGCGTTAACATTTGCGCTACCGAAGAGCTACATTAAGGTAGAATGTGATTCAATGTAAGATGTTCCCTTGAAAGGGCACTACATAAGGCTTATCTCTGGGTTTTTATAAACATACATATTCTTTTTTTTTTGGGGAAATTCTTTCGAATAAGTAAAATGGACACATGAATTGTATTTGGAATAAGTAAAGTGCACATAAGAAATGTATATGAAGTGATTGGTCTTGCAAGGCATAAAAAGAGGGAGTAATTCTTAACTTTGCTTATAAATTATATTAGAGTTAAATATGTCATTGGCTTACAATTGTAATGCAACGAGCTATGTTTATAACCAATTGACTTTGATTAATTGTTGTTGCTTCAATAAAAAGTGTTTGGGAAGGAAACAAAGAATATTATCATGTGTACATATTTGTAAGCATTAAAATTCTTTTTTTGAAAGTTTTTAATTACATATCCACTTTTGAAAAGAATACAAGGAAGTAACCATTTGCTCTTCGTAAAAGAAATATTCTATACGAGGTAAAGAAGATATAAAAAAGATTGCAAATACAAATAGAACAATTTGAAATAGTTGTTTAGAGAGATGTGCAAACTAAAACACAGCTAGAAATAGCTTAAGTGTCCAAAACTCCAGAGCCACTACTCTCCTTAGGAATAGGTGGCCTCATGTCAATAATTATTACGCACTTCTATTTTATGTGGCACCCTTTGTCACGTGTTATTTGGCGAACTAGACCATAAAAACCAAGTATGAAAAACCATCGAAAAAAAAAACACTGGAAACAAACAAAATAGACAAAATTTACCCTCGGCACATGCTTGCATGGCTGCAGCATGGAATGCGGTCCTTAGTGTAGGCTTCGAATTCTTTCGTATGCCGCCCTCCTTTCTTGGGGCGAGATTCAAAGGCATACTTGCAATCGATGATGGTTTTGGAAGCGACATTTTTATCAAGCAAGTGCCTGAAGCGGATACCATACCTTGCTGGCTAGAGCATGGACTACATCTCTCATTGGAGGAGGTAGTCCTAGATACAAGATGAAAATTAAAAAAAGGCCTTCTAGAGAAACCCATTATTTAATGCAAGAAAGTAACAACTGGCTATGTAAAACTCAAATTACCTTCCATTGAATTGAAGGGCTCATTGATACAAGCCGGCTTTCTGATGGAGCTTTTTGATACTTTGTTATGTATCAAATGATCTAAAAAAATTTCGTGGCATCACATAATGATCGAACAGAAAACATATAGGGGACATTGGAAAAAAATCCAACTGAGAATCGATTGGAAGAGGCAACAAATCAACACCTTCATTTGAGTTTGTCTCTTTCGGATATTACTGTGCTGCATGTAACATCTTTTTATGTTGCGGACGTATATCAAGAAGCTGTACCTCTTCTGGTGCACAGAGGTTTTGCCCTCTGATTCCTATACCTCTTCTGCAGCAAAATAACAATAGAATATCGATTTTAGTGGTCACGACAATCACTTTGGCAGAGCCGAATGAACTTTGATAAGAAGCAAAGATTTCCTGATTCGCGAGAGGGAGAAAATGCTAGGCTATCAAGCTTGACGTGTTAGGCTGAATAGTTCAGAGAGAGATGAGCAGTTCGTTTCAATCGTCACCTTCATGGATCAAGGCTAAATCATCCTTCACTGGTTTTTTGGATTTGGCCATGTTCATGAGGCCTGGGAACGTAACGAAAACATTAAAATGGAAGCCAAAGTTGGATACGTAGTTTGAAAGGAATCACGAAAAAGCCAAAGAATTAAAACCTCTTTCAAACTCCCCACTGCTCATATCCATGGACTCTCCTGATCCTTTCGATTCCTTTTGGGAAGCAGACCCCTTTGTACCTGACATGATCATTGAGAAAAGCTACTTGGAGATAAAATATCAACTACAGAGAGCAACAGACAAAGCAAGAACGAGCAAAGGCACAAAGAGCGGTAGATGAAGCAAAAACGGCCATTGGAAACCCGTTTTTATAAGCGAGCCTTAGGATCTCTGCTTTCAAAAAGAAGTGGGCGTGGCCATGCCTCTCCTCATCCCTGTAGCAACAGGATCGACTTTCTGCCTTATCAAGGAGATATGACTCTGTCTTCCAGGAAAATCTCGTGCGATTATCTAACACGAGCTTTCATGGATGGAGGTAATAAAAATTACCAAAAGCAGCGAAGGCAAAACAAAGACTTGGTCCGCATAGACAACTATTTGTCCCATTTTTCAAGAACCATCCATCAAGGGTTCAGCGGATAATCGAGTAACTTCTGGATGTCCTGTAATCTGATAACATCATGGTACACGTATGTGTGGATATGAGAGATTTAACAACATTGGACTATCGCAACGTAACACCTCAGCACATAGTGTTTCATTCATGCCAACCGCCCTGAGGTACATCGATTGGATTTATACGCTAGTCTACATTATGAATTAGATTATATGCCCGTTATGTTTACAGGAAAGAAGTGGTGGCAGATCGATGAACAAAGTAGTGATATGCCCGTTATGTGCACAGGAAGAAATGGTGGCAGATCGATGACCAACTTAGTGGCGATATGCTAGTCTACATTGAGCATCGTGCTACTCAAAATTTCTAAATCTTTTGGTGGTGAAATTCCTACTGGTTTATACAATAGAAAATGGGATGTGGGTTAGTCACAAAGGAGCTTCAAATGTTGAAAGTATGAAATCAGAAATTCTAAACACTGCATAGTCTACACCTTGCACTTCATTGATAGAGATTTCCACGGATCATTGACTGTGCAAGCAATATGAAATAATACCGATGGTGTACTATGATGTCTTGCTGAAGCTGTTCATACCGATGCTACAAACAACAAACTTTGTTTCATAATCAACTTTGCACAACATGAAGAAAAACACAAATATGAATTTCTCCTCGTTAAGCGTAAATTCACAAACCCAATTGTTTCGAGCCTTTGCCTAATGTGACGACAAAAATGAGTATTATCTCTAAGAAAACAAGGATTTATTAACTGTGTCATATCATCTATGTACTGAACGCAAAACGAATGCTACCAACGACATACGAGACTCAGGGTATCGACGTATGTTAGACACTCTCCTTACATTGATATCTGGGGTGAGAATGATTAAGGGTGAGATAAATTTGATCGTCTTCCGTCGTAGATGCCAGCATTGCCTTTCCAGCCGCCACAGTCCTCATCGGCTTCTTCAGGTAGAATCGAGATCAATCATGAGCCAGGAGGATGACCCTATCAATGGATGGAGGCGAGAATTGTCTTTGCGCCAGAGATCACACAAACCTTCTATTACTAATCCTGCATTTTCTCTCCTTCATCTTCCATAAATCATGACAATGAATCGCTCTTCTGAAAAGTCATCTTTACCATTAGTAGTGAGACGTCGTTGCCGGGATTTGGACCTTTCAGAACTCTCACCATTTCCTCCACCACACCCGTGTTCAATAGGATAATAGATTCATTTTTCTCGTCAACCTGTACAACACCTATTTCATTAATTTTGGACTCTTGCACTGTCCAAATTCATTTTGTGAGATAATTCTGGATAAAACATTTCAAAAAAAGAGGCTCTTATAAAACAAAACATTGAGTCAAAAATGAAGATTTAAAAAAATCAAATTAGAAAAAATGACGTGAGATGTTAAAAATAGAGTACATCACATTGTTAAAAGAGACAAAAAAGTAAGATTTTAAAAAATCAAATTAGAAAAAATGGCATGACATGTTATGAAAACTAGAGTACATTTCAAAAAAGAGCACATCACATTTGTACATTTCAAAAAAGAGCACATCACATTTGTAAAGAAGTAGATCATATTACTCAAAGCCATATGGTGTCAAAAAACACCTTAATACAGTCTCTCTTAACATCATCTTAACATCACATTTGTACAAGAAGTAGATCATATTACTCAAAGCCATATGGTGTCAAAAAACACCTTAATACAAAGCCATATGGCTTCAAAAAACACCTTAATACACCTTAATACAAAGCCATATGGTGTCAAAAAACACCTTAATACAGTCTCTCTTATCTAAGTCTAGAAGATCTCATCATTGGTCTCTCTTATCTTCTCAACAACCCAATCCTTCACTGCCTCCACAGCTGTATCCTCAACATAATTACATGTGAAGAAGAAGTTTAAGCAATCACAAATTGTTTCTTTATAATTTCTCTGAGAGGCTCTTATTGTTCTCTCAGCATCCGCATCAAATCGCCCATGACGAGAGCTGCGATAGCGCAGGTTACTTAAGAAGTCTAATAGATCTTGTCGTGCTTTTATCATACGTCTTAGAAGTCTTTCACTGTCTGCTATCTTGAGAGTCTCCTCCCTCTCTGCGTGCCTTTGTGCAGCAAATTCCTCTCTCTCCATGTGTGTCAAAGGAGAACCTTGTCGAATTCTGGCCTCTCTCTGTGCTCCTTGGTCAGCAATCCATTCTTTGAGATTGTTAATTCCGAACTCCACGTCTTCGACAATGCCAAGGACATCCATGGGTGGGGAGATGATAAAGAAAGGGAGATGGACTACGGTGCAAGAAAGAAGAGAGTGTCTGCGGAAGAAGTAGAATAGAAGAATACTTGGTTATCAAGATGGATGAAAGAAGACTCTGAGAGTGTTTGCGGAAGGACTAGGATAGAAGAATACAAGTTAATGAGAAGCACTAGGATGCAAGAAAGAAGAGAGTGTCTGCAGAAGAACTAGGATAGAAGAATACTTGGTTATCAGGATGGATGAAAGAAGACTCTGAGAGTGTTTGCGGAAGGACTAGGATATAAGAATACAAGTTAATGAGAAGCACTAGGATGGATGAAAGAAGAGAGTGTTTGTGGAAGAACTAGGATAGAAGAATACTTGGTTATCAGGATGGATGAAAGAAGACTCTGAGAGTGTTTGCGGAAGGACTAGGATAGAAGAATACAAGTTACTCAGAAGGACTAGGATGTAAGAAATAAGAGAGTGTTTGTGGAAGGACTAGGATGGAAGAATACAAGTGCACTAAGGCACGATGTGTTCACTACGATAAGGATAAGGGTTGGAATAAAGTGAGTGGCACGATGTGTTCACTATGATAAGGGTTGGAATAAAGCGAGTGGAATGCTCTACTTTAAGTGAGTGGAGATGATAAGGATAAGGGTTGGAATAAAGTGAGAGAAGCATTGCGAATGCTCTACTTGAAGTGAGTGGAGACTGTCCAACTGAATAAAATTCTCATCACACAAGGATTTATTTCCAAATAATCACATCATCACACATTCATATCATAAAATTGTGTGCATGAAGAAATATATTACAAATATTACATCATCACATATTCATATCAAAATTCTCATCACACAAGGATTTATTTTCAAATAATCACATCATCACACATTCATATCATAAAATTGCGTGCATGAAATAAATATATTACAAATATTACATCATCACATATTCATATCAGAATTCTCATCACACAAGGATTTATTTCCAAATAATCACATCGTCACACATTCATATCATAAAATTGTGTGCATAAAGAAATTATATAAATATCATGATTATGCCACTTAAGTAATAAGTCACAAATTGGTGTATAATCAACTTAAACTACAAACACAACATCATACATGCATCACAACTCTTGTGATGCTTCTAGTGGAGACTCTGGCAACTCTTCGGATGCTTCCAATGGAGGCTGTGGTGCTGTAGATGTACACTCGGTCTCTACTTCTTTTGTAGTATGTAGTGCTTTCGGAGTAGACTCAGCATCCTCTTCCTTAAATGCAAGCGGAGGCGGTGGCAACTCTTCTGATGCTTCCAGTGGAGGCTGTGGTGCTATAGGTGTACATTGGGTCTCTACTTCTTCTGTAGTATGCAGTGCTTTCATAGTAGACTCAGTCTCCTCTTCCTTAAAGGGAAGCTCTGGTATTGCTTCAGTTGCACGTTGTACTCTAATGGCAGCAATTAGGTCTCGAATGATTTCAGCCCTAAACAATTGTATATCCTCCTCTGAATATTTGAGCTCCAAAGAGTCTTCCGATGAGATCTGTGGCTTAAGTGAGAAAATTTCTTTGAAAATCAACATGCAGTTGTAGGCAACTCTCCACCCACAACTATGCCCATCTTCCTGCTCTACTACTAAACGCTTTTGGAAGTCTACCGAGTCTTTGTACTGTCCTGTTTCTCTGATAGCAGATACCAACTTCTCAATCGACCTGCTCATCGTGACATATTAAAAAAACTTAGTGTATCTATCACATAAGGTACATAATATAGAAGTAACAACAGATTAATAGAATACTTACGTTTGCACTGAGCCATGAAAGCCTACAATGGAGTTAACAAACCAACAATAGTTGTCTTCAAGGTTCCAAACCACCAGACTCCAATGTTCCCTACACGAATAATTAAGAACCATTATTATTTAACACAATGTTGCCAGTACAAGATGAAAATAAAGGTTGCCATGATACTTACATCTCATGATATGCCATAAATAGGACTCGCACGCCATGTAAATGTAAAGGCTGTAATAATTTACAAACATCGGCTATTGTCTTTCTGCTATCGCTAAGTATAGGAGAAAGGAGGGAATCCAACATATACGCACGATTTTGTACGACTCTACCCAATCGTGAGATAACTATACTGCACCAACAAATAAATGAATATTAGCTTATTAGATTTAATCAAAATAAATGAATATTAGCTTATTAGCTTATTAGATTAAATCAAAATATTGAATTATCAAGTAGAGAAAAATTTTGTATCAAACCTGAGAATGGCCATCATAACGTTGTTATTGACCTCATTTGAAGCTCTAGAGAGAATTGAAATCTCTTCTCCCCCAAATTCAAGATACTGAGGTCTATGTTGAATCATAACCCTAACATTAAAAGAGCTTCCCAATTCTTTTAATGAAGCCATGTTTGTAGAGTTGAGGTCATCTATCCTCTTTGACTCTTTGATGGCATTCATTTCGCAATCAATGATTGCTCGAATGGTACATGTTATAAATGCATAGAGATGCAAATCCGTATATGTTGATAGTGTGGTGTCATTTTGCATCTCAAAAATTTGACCAAGTACCAAAAAGCAATTGTAGCCCACCCTCCATCCACAATTATAGATGTGGCTATTATCTTGATGTGATACCTGACATGTTATATACTCTATTTGTTGTGCCAAGTCACATTGCCGCATTACTATGTCGATAGCATCTACTAATTTTTTAGCTGATCTGCATATCAAAACATATAACAACAGTGAATATGTGCATTGCATATCAATCTACATGTCAAGAAGTGACAACAAGTGTAGTCTATACTTACTCTAACACATTGCCATGGACGGATGTCATTGAGTTTACAAAGAAGCACTTCTTCACAAGGATGTCCACGACTACCAGACTCCAATGTGAGCTGCATTATCAATAAAGAATAATTACTGTGTTTGAGACAATTCTAGCAATGCAATAGAAAAAACAAGTAGGGTTTGATGCTTACTTCTCATAATATGCTGTAAAAATAACTCGTGCGTCATTCATAGGAATGTGCTTCAACCACTTGCAAACATTCTCTATGGTTTCTTCTTTGTTGCTAAGCACTTCCGAAATACGAGGATCGAGCATATATGAAACGCTTTGTATATTTTGCGGAAAATTTGCTATAACATTACTATATTTAAAAAAAAAGTATTAGCTTCTTGGGTTTAATCAAAATAAGCAAAGTATAAAGCCAAGGAAAAGGCTGCATCAAACCTGAGGATGGTTGTAATGACTTTGACATTAACCTCATTCTTAGGATTCAAGAGGATTGAAATCTCTTCTTCACCAAATTCAAAAAAATGAGGTTGTTGTCGAATTAACAACATAGCAGTGAATGAACTTCCAATCTGCTCCAATAGATTCATATTTTTATGACTCATCTTATTGAGGGAGTAGTCTACATCGTATTCTTCTTCACTTGCTATGTCCTCCACATCCTCCTTCTGCCATAAAAATATAAAAAAGTTATGCGATGTACACATCCCAAATAAAGGCTTAAACCTCGCTTAAACAAGCAGATAAGGTTTCATACATGCTTTCATTAGTGTAAGTCTCTCCTCTGCTTGGAGCAAAAATTTAAAAAGGTTTCATACACGCTTTCATTAGAGTGAGTCTCTCCTTCTCTTGGATGAAAAATTTAAAAAGTTATGAGATTTACACATCCCAAATAAAAATAATGGTTTAAATAATCATAGAAGTATAAAGATAGCATGCTTTCATTAGACAAGTTATGAGATTTACACATCCCAAATAAAATTAATGGTTTAAATAATTATAAAAGTATAAAGATAGCCTGCTTTCATTAAACTCATTCTCTTCTCCTTTTGGAAGAAAATATAAAAAAATTATGAGATTTATACATCCCAATTAAAGGCTGGAACAAGTATACAAGTATAAAGATAAGGTTTTATACATGCTGCAATGTAGTCATATTTTCATGTTGTTTCCCAATGGTAGTAATTAGATGCTGAATACTCTCAGCCCGAAATGCTAGCAGATCAGCTTCTGTATATGATTCCATTTTGACTGGTAACTCCAGATCAAAAATCTCTCTAAGAAACAACATGCAGTTGTAGGCGACTCTCCACCCACAGCTGTGTCCATCTTTTTGCTCCACTGGCAGACGTCTTTTGAATTCTACTTGATCTTGTTGCTCCGTGGTTGTTCTAACAGCAGATACTAGCCGATATGCAGCACTGTCCAGCATGACATATGAAATATATTAATATGTCATGATCATAAGATACAAAATAAGAAAGTATAAAAAATATTAAGAGAATAATTACCTTGGGGAGTTAGCATGATAGCCTTCTATTGAATTCACAAACCATAAATGGTTGAGTTCAAGGTCCCAGAAGATCAGACTCCAATGTGAGCTACACGACCAGAAAAAAAATGATTATTGTTTTACACAAACTTGCCAAAGAAATAGTAAAAATAAGGTTAGAGTTGATACTTACGCCTCATGATAAGGCATTAAGATGACTCGTACCCCATCTAAATTCAAAGGGCTTAACCAGGTACAAACATCTTCTATAGTCTTTTGAGGAGAGCTAAGAATAGAAGAAAGGAGAGCATCGAGCATGTAGACACGATGCTGCACTGTACTAGGAAGTTGAGAAATAACTACACTGCACCAAGAAATAAACAAACATTAGCTCATAGAATTGATTTGCATTCTGCACTAGGAAACTGATATATAACTGAACTGTGAATAAATAAACAAATGTTAGCTTATTGAAGTAGCAATAAATAAATAAACATTACCTGAGAATGGCCAAGATAACATTGTCATTAACCTCTTTTAAAGGATTGGAGAGGATTGAAACCTCCTCTCTACCAAAGCTTAAATACTGAGGTTCTCGTTTCAAAACGATCTTAACTTGAAATGAGCTCTCCATTTTATCTAATGCAGCTAAATTTGATTTTTCAATCAAATTTAGAGGTGGTTGCATTGTTGAAGTAGAAGGGAGTGCCTCCGTATTGACTTCATCCATTTCTTCTCCCTCTATTGCCTGTAAACAAATATGAGAGATTAGATTCATTATCTTTAAATTTAAATCTTATTTAAAAAATTATATTTAGTTGAGAAATAGAGAGTTCATACCGCTAAGTATTGTCGTAGTGGCCTTTTTTCATAACCCTGCGAGCCATAATTATCAAAGAGGGCATCATCATATTTGTCTTCATCCACCAACCTCTCTGTGAATGGGTCATGTAAGTCCATCTTTTTATCATCAACAACTGGGACATTATGATCTTCAAGGTAATCATCCATGTCATCGGTGTCCTTGTGGTCTATCTCTTTTTCATAGCCTGTGGTTAGATCTGCTTGAAGCTGGAAATAGGCCATGAAATGCTTATTTTCAATAATATTGGTGGAGTTGCCTTTTCTTAGGAGATCCTCAAATAAATATCCCATCCTGCACAAGGTGACCTCCTAACCTGCCGGCAGCAAATTCTCCATCATGGTAAGCAAGAGACTCCCACTTTTTGCAGGACTTCCATAGTTGTTTTTTTGATAATGTATGGATCTGGGAATATCTTGCTCTTCTAGCATCAATCTCAAATTATTTGAATTCCCTCTTATGTTCTTTTGTAAAGAGTGATCAGGGTTGGGACTACGCATACACAGAAAGAATGATTCAAGAGTTTGAATCGCTATGCCACATTCTCTCTTGCCTCTCTTTGCTGCATAAACACCACTATAGATCTTCAAATCTGATGAATATGCTCGCTCTAGAGTAACCTGCATGGATTCTTTGTCTTTTTTATCAACAAATATGACAATGTTACAAATCGCCACTTTGCTAATGGTGGTATATACTATTCTATCAATGAAGTTATGGATATCATCGCTAGAAACTTCATTGATAAAGAATAGTTGTGGCTTATCCCATGCTGACTCATTCTTAAAGAAGTCATCTTCTGAGACTCCCCTGAAGTTGACAAGCTTTCCAGACTCTGCCGTAACCTCTACATTGAATTGAAAGCTTTGGTGCATATTTGTCGGCATTCTTATCTCGCTGATTAATCTTTCCACATATGCAACCACCTGTTGTGGGATCTCTTTTCTCATATAAGAGGTTACTATTTCCGACCCATCTTCATCCTTTTTAATCCACTTGTTTGCCCATAGCTTTACCTTGGGTGTTGACAAAGAAGCTATATGCTTCACCACATTATAGTCAATGTTACAATGAGTAAGTGGAATTTGTTTCTCTGACAGCAAATACTTGATGGCACTATGCACTGCATCACGCCTCACCTGTACATTGATGCATTCTTCCATGCAGTGGTCTTTGTCTTTTTTTCCAAAAAACCATTCTTTCTTTAAAATTTTTTGTGCTGCCATGGATGCATACTTATCAGGTAAGTACTTTACAGGCCTCCACATCCTTGCCGTCAACTCCTTCTTATCCATTACCTTTGACTTGCCGGAGATAAACAAAGGAGCTTCATAGGTCAGCTGTCCACGCTCACAAGCAATGCACGTTTCAAGCATCTCATTGAACACTTCAACAGGACGAAATATGATAGAAGTATAGTCGGCATATCTGTCCCTCACCACCTTGAGGCTTGTCATACTTTCTTCCCGCTCTTGGGTTCCCCTAGGCACAACTGCACTCAAAGAAGTATAAAAGTTTGTGAGTGTGTCGGCGTCTGCTTTTGTGACCTTTCGCTTCAAATCAGGATTTGGGGAACCAAATGTTGTCCATATCACCCTTGCCTTCTGTAAGACCTCTGATGTTGAGGATATCTTACGCTTTCCATGGACATAATGATTAAGTCTTTCGGACTCAATCAAATACTTAATCTCATGCTTGAATATACAGATCGTTGCAGGATAATAATGGAATGAGCTTATCTTTACAAA
Source organism: Dipteris shenzhenensis (assembly GCF_047967505.1). NCBI lineage: Eukaryota > Viridiplantae > Streptophyta > Polypodiopsida > Gleicheniales > Dipteridaceae > Dipteris > Dipteris shenzhenensis. The sequence goes on along the minus strand of NC_141614.1, from coordinate 14,780,760 downwards.
TTGTTCTAGAGTGAGTCTTTTGCCCTCCTTTGCTTCCCTTGCGATCTGATTACAAGCATAAGCCCAATGTTGACCATCAATGGGCTGGAATCTGCAATGAAGGAGAAATTCCTTCTTGACTTCCTTTAGCATATTCTCTCCTTGTGCCTCTTCGCCTTGTTCATGTGGAATATTTTTTAGAGTGTTTTTAAAGAATTGACTGAAGATCTCCTCGAAATGTGTAGGCCCTGTAAATGTTATTTGATCCAGAAAACTATTTTTGGTTGGACAAAACATTATTGGGCGCAAGACCACATTACTTGCCACAGGTTTCTTACCATCTCTCAAAGCCTCGTATATTTGCATTGCATAGGATATATCAAGGCTTCGGCTATTAGTAAACAGAGCTGCAGCTTCCACATCTTTGGCATTCACAAACCACGTCCTTTGACCCCAGATATATCCCACATCATCATCTGTAACTGCTTCATTAAGACGCAGATTAAGATTTTTAATTGATGTGAGTTCATCTTGATCATCTTCAGCCTCGGATTCTGAGTCTTCTTCATCTTTCTCTTTTTTTGACCGTTTTTCATCCACATTATCTTTCTCTACAGTGGGACGATGTCTTTTCTTACTGCTTGGAACCGTGGCTCTTGCAGTACTAGCCTTTTGCATTTCACGTCGTGGTTTGCTAGCAAGAGCTTCTAGCATAACTGCAGTGGATCGACCTTGATCTTCTTCAATTTTTGCTAATTCCCGTGCACTCAAGGCTTGTTTTTCATCATCCTTAGTTACATTCACCATTTCTGGCTCTAGAAGTTTGCGCTCATGTTCTACAGGTTTGTGACAGTGTGCCTGTTCTTCTTGTCCCTGCATTGAAGTCTGAGCTTTTTGATCTCCTTCATGTGATGATTCTTGCATATGGAGAGCATATTCTGCATCCTGAAAGTATTCAAACATTATCTTTGCATGCATCCTTTTTGCCACCACACTAGGAAATTGCTCCCAAGTATATGAAAGAGTCTCCGATGCCCTTTGCAGCTCTGGAAACTTTGATGGTTGAGGAGGAGGCATCACAAAGGTCTTTGCGTCTCTCCTTGACACAATAAAATGCATACCGCCAACTTCACGATCTGAACTCTTTGTAAAAATATCCACAAAGGTGTCTTTTCGCTAAATTATTATGCCTACTACAAGACTTGAAGTCATATCTTTTTTGAAGAAAGTAGCATCCCATGGATCTTCAACACCATTGAACTCCCTTTTTGACATAAGTAGAAAGAGTCTCTTTTCCTTTTGATGAAGAAACCAAGCTCTTCTACCCATGTGATATCGAGTCCATCTACCAAAGCCATTGGGGCTATATTCCTTTCCTTTGAAATTCAAAGTGACATCAGAAACCCATTCTCTGATCTCAGAGTCATCTAGCATAGCCATCACATTAGCTGATTGCTCCATAATCCTACAAGAAAAGATAATGAAGAATTTAGATACATACAAGTAAAGTACAATATACAACCCTTGATACAATAAATGTGGAAAATAGCCCAAAAGGCTTTACAAGGCTTCATATGGCAATAAATGTGGGAAATAGCCTAAAAGGCTTTACAAGGCTTAAATATTTGTACAAATGTAAAAGAATTAGCCAATAAAGCTTTACAAGTAATATAAAATGTCGTCTAGTGATAAAGCTTCAATCTTCGTGAAGATTCATGTAATCTGTCCATCCATTGATATTTGAGCACTGATACCCAACTGGTGCAATCTATCCACTAAAAACTGTTCCATTGATATCCACTTATGCAGCCCACATGATATCCACTTATGCAGCCCACTGATACTCGTTAATTAGTGAATGGTCAGGATGGTCGGGTTTATTACAAGGCGCTTCATATGACAATAAATGTAAAAAATAGCATAAAAGGCTTTACAAGGATTTTTATGACAATAAATGAGCTTAAATATTTATACAAATGCAATAAAAATAACCAATAATCATCAAGCTCCAATATGTCCCATGACATGTAATCTGTCCACTGATATATGGAATCTGTCCACTGATATCTGCTCATGCAATCTGTCCACTGATATCTGCTCATGCAATCTGCCCACTGATAAACTTCTTGGTAAATGGTAAAAGGTCTTATTTAATAGCATGTTATGAGTGTTAAACCGCATGTGAGCGAAGGGACTGACAACGATTAGGAACTAGTTAGAAAAATTTGAGCATGGCTTCGATTGGCAACTTGGAGAATTGTCTCTCCTCTAAGGCAATCTAATCTATGCTAAACTATGCTAAACCAATCGTCGAAGCGAAGAAAAGCAATAAATAATTTCTTTTTCTGTGTTCATTTTAATGTGCTGGGGTTTAAGAGGCTTAAATATGCAAAAGAAGGGGTTGTGATGTAGAGGCTAAACCTGCATGTGATATAAATAAAGAACAAGTATCTAAAGAAAAGTTAACATTTTTCAATTTAAAAGATGAATATATATAAAAACATTATCTCACCTTCAAAACAAACCATAAATTCACTCTTTTATAATTTTTTAAAAGTATAATATAAAAGATGTAAATATATAAAACTCTCTTTACTTTCTCTCTCTCTCTCTCTCTCTCTCTCTCTCTCTCTACTCCTAAATCTCTTTGTAGCCATAGTCAAGACACCTCATTCTCTCTCTTAATCTCTCTCTCTCTCTCTATAACTCTTAAGTATTTTTCATTCCTCTCTCTCTCTCTCCCTCTCTCTCGCTCTCTTTCTCTCTCCCTCTCTCTCTTTCTCTCTCTCTCCCTCTCTCTCCCTACTCTCTCCCTCCCTCAAGGAGCCACAGTCCCCAAGAGAAGCCACGGTCCCCAAGAGACCCGCTTCTCTCTCTTAATCTCTCTCCCTCTCTCTCCTCTCTCTTTCTTTCCCTCCCTACTCTTCTCTCTCATTTAAAAATATAATATAAAAGATGTAAATATATAAAACTCTCTTTACTTTCTCTCTCTCTCTCTCTCCTCCTAAATCTCCTTGTAGCCATAGTCAAGACACCTCATTCTCTCTCTTAATCTCTCTCTCTCTCTCTTTGACAACTCTTAAGTATTTTTCTCTCTATCCTCATCCCACTTATTCTCTCTCTCCCTCTCCCTCCCTCTAGCACAGAAGTTTCATTCCTCTCTCTCTCTCTCTCTCTCTCTCTCTCCCTCTCTCTCTCTCTCTCTCTCTCCCTCTCTCTCCCTAAGTCTCCCTCTTCTCTTCTCTCTCTCTCTCTCTTTTCCTCTCTCCTCTCGCCACGTTTCATTCCCATAAACATATCTCTCTCTCTCTCCCTCTCTCTCCCTCTCTCTCTTTCTCTCTCCCTCTCTCTCCCTACTCTCTCCCTCCCTCAAGTAGCCACGGCCCCCAAGAGACCCGCTTCTCTCTCTTAATCTCTCTCCCCCTCTCTCCTCTCTCTTTACCCGCTTCTCTCTCTTAATCTCTCTCCGCCTCTCTCCTCTCTCTTTCTTTCCCTCCCTACTCTTCTCTCTCATTTAAGGAGCCCCTCTTCTCTGTATGAATCTCTCTCTCTCTCTCCCTCTCTCCCTCTCCTCTCTCATTTAAGGAGCCCCTCTTCTCTCTCTTAATTTCTCTCTTTCCCTCCCTCCCTATTCTCCCATTTCTCAAATTTACAAACTCAAATATAAATAAAAAACTAATTAAAATAGAACTCAAAAACTCAAATAAGAAACTAATTTAAAAAGAATTGTAATGCCTTCTAAAAGACCACCCTCCTCAAAAACTTTAAGAATAAACTAATTGAAAAAGAATTATAAGTAAAGAAAAAGAATTACAATACGAATTTTAAGAAATAGAACTCAAAAACCTTAATTGAAAAGAATTGTAAGTAAAGAAATAGAATTACAAGACGAATAAAAAAGAATGCAAGTACCTGGAAAAAGTGAAAAAAGTAAGGCTCGGCTTATCCTCTCTCTTCCGCTCTTGGTTGCTTCAATGAAATGAGGAGAGAGTTAAAACTAGTCCACTCCTACGCATAAATTTGAATTTTCAAAAAAGAGAGGGAAATTTGAATTCAAATTTGTGTTTAACATTCTTCTTATACTTTCTTCTCATACGTTCCTTTTGAATTCAAATTTATGTTCAACATTCTTCTTGATACTTTCTTCAACATTCTTCTCGATTGTCCTTTTCATGTAAGTCCTTTTCATTCTTCTCGTAAGTCCTTTTCATTCTTCTCGATTGTCCTTTTCATGTAAGTCCTTTTCATTCTTCTCGTAAGTCAAATCTTATTTTTCGTTCTTGCTCGTGATAGTAAGTCAAATCCTCATCTCCCATCTCTCTCCTCTCCTCTCCCTCTCTCTCTCTCCTCTCTCTCCTCTCCTTCCCTCCATCCATCCCTCGACCCAATCCTCTCCTCCAACCTCCTTCCCTCCCCTCCCTCCGCCGCCAAAACTCCTCCCTCGACCCCTCCCTTCCCCTCGCCCCCCCTCCTTCCCCAAAATCCCCCTCCCCCCTCCCTCCTCCCCTCCCGCTACCCTTCCCCCTCTCCTGTCGCCTAACCTCTTCCTCCCCTACCCCTTTTTCCCCCTACCCCCTTTTAACCTTCCCCCCTTTTTCCCACCCCCCTTGGCGACCCCCCCAACCCTTCCACCCTCTTCCCCACTCTCCCTTTGGCCCCCTCTCAACCCTCCCTCCCTCCTTGGCGACACCCCCCTCCTCTTCACCCTCCCCCCCCCTCTTCACCCTCCCCCCCCTTCGCAACCCACCCATGCCCCCTCCCTCCTCTCACCCAGCCCCGCCCCTCTTCACCCTCCCCCCCCCTTCTCAACCCACCCATCCCCCCCCCCTTCACCCTCCCTGCGGCCGCCAGCCCCCCCCCTCCTCTCACCCCTCCCCCCCCCCCCCCCCCTCTTCACCCTCCCCCCCCCCTTCGCAACCCACCCATCCCCCCCCTTCACCCTCCCTGGCTGGCGGCCGCCAGCCCCCCCCCCCCTCCTCTCAGCCCCCCCCCTCTCCTCTCACCCTGGGCTGGCGGCCGCGGCCGCCAGCCCCCCCCCCTCCTCTCACCCAGCCCCCCCCCTCTTCACCGTCCCCCCCCCTTTCGCAACCCACCCTCCCCCCTCCCCTTCACCCTCCCTGGCTGGCGGCCGCGGCCGCCAGCCCCCCCCCCTCTCCTCTCACCCATCCCCCCCCTCTCCTCTCACCCAGCCCCCCCCTCTTCACCCTCCCCCCCCCCTTCGCAACCCCCTCTCCTCTCTCCCTGGGCTGGCGGCCGCGGCCGCCAGCCCCCCCCCTCCTCTCACCCAGCCCCCCCTCTGCATCCTCCCCCCCCCCTTCGCAACCCACCCTCCCCCCTCCCCTTCACCCTCCTTGGCTGGCGGCCGCGGCCGCCAGCCCCCCCTCCCCCTCTCCTCTCACCCAGCCCCCCCCCTCTTCACCCTCCCCCCCCCTTCGCAACCCCCTCTCCTCTCTCCCTGGGCTGGCGGTCGCGGCCGCCAGCCCACCCCCCTCCTCTCACCCAGCCCCCCCTCTTCATCCTCCCCCCCCCCTTCGCAACCCACCCTCCCCCCTCCCCTTCACCCTCCTTGGCTGGCGGCCGCGGCCGCCAGCCCCCCCCCCTCTCCTCTCACCCAGCCCCCCCCTCTTCACCCTCCCCCCCCCCCTTCGCAACCCATCCCCCTCCCTGGGCTGGCGGCCGCGGCCGCCAGCCCCCCCTCTTCACCCTCCCCCCCTCCCCCTCTCAGCCGCTCCCCCCCTCCCCCCCCCCCCTCTTCACCCTCCCCCCCCCCTCGCAACCCACCCTCCCCCCTCCCCTTCACCGTCCCTGGCTGGCGGCCGTGGCCGCCAGCCCCCCCCCCTCTCCTCTTCACCCTCCCCCCTCCCCTTCGCAACCCCCTCTCCTCTCTCCCTGGGCTGGCGGCCGCGGCCGCCAGCCCCCCCCCCTCCTCTTCACCCTCCCCCCCCCCCCCTCTTCACCCTCCCTCCCTCCCCCTCTCAGCCGCTCCCCCCCTCCCCCCCCTCAGCCGCTCCCCCACCCTCCCGGGCTGGCGGCCGCTGGCGGCCGCGGCCGCCAGCCCCCCCTCTTCACCCTCCCTCCCCTCCCCCTCTCAGCCGCGCCCCCCTCCCTCCCCCTCTCACCCCCCCTTCGCAACCCCCTCTCCTCTCTCCCTGGGCTGGCGGCCGCGGCCGCCAGCCCCCCCCCCTCTCCTCTTCACCCTTCCCCCCCCCCCCCTTCGCAACCCCCTCTCCTCTCTCCCTGGGCTGGCGGCCGCGGCCGCCAGCCCCCCCCCCTCCTCTTCACCCTCCCCCCCCTCTTCACCCTCCCCCCCCCCTTCGCAACCCACCCTCCCCCCTCCCCTTCACCCTCCCTGGCTGGCAGCCGCGGCCGCCAGCCCCCCCCCCTCTCCTCTCACCCACCAGCCCCCCCCTCTTCACCCTCCGCCCCCCCCCCTTCGCAACCCCTCCCCCTCCCTGGCGGCCGCCAGCCCCCCCTCTTCACCCTCCCTCCCTCCCCCTCTCAGCCGCTCCCCCCCTCCCCCCCCTCAGCCGCTCCCCCACCCTCCCGAGCTGGCGGCCGCGGCCGCCAGCCCCCCCTCTTCACCCTCCCTCCCCTCCCCCTCTCAGCCGCGCCCCCCTCCCTCCCCCTCTCACCCCCCCTTCGCAACCCCCTCTCCTCTCTCCCTGGGCTGGCGGCCTCGGCCGCCAGCCCCCCCTCTTCACCCTCCCCCCCCTCCCCCTCTCAGCCGCTCCCCCCCCTCAGCCGCTCCCCCACCCTCCCGGGCTGGCGGCCGCGGCCGCCAGCCCCCCCCCTCTTCACCCTCCCTCCCCTCCTCCTCTCAGCCGCGCCCCCCTCTCTCGCCCTCTCAGCCGCTCCCCCCTCCTCTCAGCCGCCCTCCCCACCCCCCTCTCAGCCGCCAGCCCCCCTCCCACCCGCTTCCCTCCCACCCTCCGCGCCAGCCTCCCCTCCCACCCCCTTCCCTCCCACCCACCTCCCTCTTCGCCCCTTCTTCCCCTCCCTTCCTCCTCCCTCCCCTCGCACCCTCTTCCTCCCCTCCCTTCCTCCTCCCTCCCCTCCTTCCCCTCCCCTGAACCTCTCTCTCTCTAGTTTCTCTCTCTTCAAATTTTAAAAAAGAAACTAGAAAAAAAAGTTTACAAGTACCTGGAAACAATTTGTAAGTTTGCTCTTTCTTGATTTCTTGCTCTTCCTTCCTTGCTTTCTTGATCGTCCTTGCTCTCTTGCTTGAATGAAATGAGGGGAGAATGAATGAATGAAGGAAGACTATATATAAGAAAAATTAGGTTTTCCTCCTCCTCTCCTATTGGCTTTCCATTTCTCCCCTCTCTCCTATTGGCTTTTCATTTATCTCCTCTCCCATTGGCTCCCATTACTCCCCCTCTCCTATTGAACCCCCATCCCTCATCCATTAGCCCTCCTCCCATCCATCCATTTCTTCTTCCTCCCCATTGCCACCACTCCCATCCCACATTTCCACCACGTCCCATACTCCTCCCATTTTCCAAAATCCCATATTTCCCCATCTCACCCTCCTCTTTTTCATCCCCTATTAACTTCCTCACTCATTTCACTCCCTTATTAGCCTACTCCCCTATTACCTTCCCCTCTCCCATTCCATTCTTCCCTCCCCACTCTCACTTCCACTTCCCATTACTCACTTGCCATTTAAAAACTATTAATATATTATTATACTATTTTTTATACTTATTATCATACACCCTTATTACTTCCCTATCCTATTCCACTCCTCCCTCCTCATTCCCACTTCCACTTCCCATTACTCACTTGCTATACACATTTGCAAACTATTAATATATTATTACATGATTTTTTATACTATTTGTAAACTTACATATGGGCAAAATCACAGGTGTCAAAGCGATCCTATTGTGGTCATACAACAACTGTGCTTTTATTCAAGGGCATATTTATCCTCATCAACAAGCTTATTTACTCAAGGTATGAAGTGCATAATTTGTGCACTAGGTGTTTACTTTGTGCCAAAATTGTTTGCCACACACACACACACATATACATATACCGAGAATTTTCTAATATTATCGCATCTACATTTCTCCAATGGGCACAAAACTTTGTACACTCCTCAACCTAAGTCTTATTGACTTGCATACAAAGTGGTGCACCCATCTCATAAGTACTTGTTCGGATAACACACCTCCTATGTATTTTATGACGATTGTGCATAACACTAGCAACAAAATGGTGTATCATGTGAGACAGACTATGCAAAGCATATCCAATGGACACAAGACTTTACACGTTCCTCAACCTAGGCAGTATTGACTTGTGTGCAAAGTGGCATCCCCATCCGATAAGTACTTGTTTGAAAAATACACCTACGATCGTGTTTTTTGACGATTGTGCATGACACTAAGGCAACAATGGTGTTTTATGCTTGATCGACAATGCAAAGCATATCCGATGGGCACAATACTTTGCACACACCTTCAACTAGGTAGAATCGACTTACATGCAAAGTGGCATGCCCATCCCATAAGTGCTTGATCCTATAACATACCTAGAAACGTGTTTTTTGACGGATGTGCATGACACTAGAGTAAAAATAGTATTTAATGCTCGATCGACCATGCAAAGGATATCCGATGGGCACAAAACTTTTCGTACGCCTCAACCTAGGTGGTATTGAAATGTTCTCAATGAGGCACACCCATCCGATAAGTACTTGGTCAGATAACACCTAATGGCGTGTTTTTTTGCGAATGTGCATGTCATTAGGAAAAAAATGATGTATAATGCGTGATCGACCATGTAAATCATATCCGATGGTGACAATACTTTGCACGCACCTCAACGTAGTGAAAACGGACTTGCGTGCAAAGTGGAGGCCCCATCTGATAAGTATTTATTTGAATAACACACCTATGGCCGTGTTTTTATATGGTTGTGCATGACACTAAGGCAAAAACAGTGTGTTATGCTTGATCGACAATGCAAAGCATATCCGATGGGCACGATACTTTGCACACACCTTCAACTAGGTGGAATTGACTTACATGCAAAGTGGCACGCCCATTGCATAAGTGCTTGATCAGATAACACACCTAGTAGCGTGTTTTTTTACGGATGTGCATGGCACTAAGGCAAAAATGAAATTTAATGCTCGATCGACCATGCAAAGCATATCCGATGGGCACGATACTTTGCACACACCTTCAACTAAGTGGAATTGACTTACATGCAAAGTGGCATTCCCATCGCATAAGTGCTTGATCGGATAACACACCTAGCAGCGTGTTTTTTTACGGATGTGCATGGCACTAAGGCAAAAATTGTATTTAATGCTCGATCGACCATGCAAAGCATATCCGATGGGCATAATACTTTACCTATACCTCAACTTAGGTTGTATTAAAATGTTGTCAAAGAGGCACACCCATCCGATAAGTACTTGATCAGATAACATACCTAAGGGCGTGTTTTTTTGCGAATGTGCATACCACTAGGGAAAAAACGGTGTATAACGCGTGATCGACCATGTAAATCATATCCGATGGTGACAATACTTTGCACGCACCTCAACGTAGTTAAAACAGACTTGCGTGCAAAGTGGAGGCCCCATCTGATAAGTATTTATTTGAATAACACACCTATGGCCGTGTTTTTATATGGTTGTACATGACACTAAGGCAAAAACAGTGTGTTATGCTTGATCGACAATGCAAAGCATATCCGATGGGCACAATACTTTGCACACACCTTCAACTAGGTGGAATTAACTTACATGCAAAGTGGCACGCCCATCGCATAAGTGCTTGATCAGATAACACACCTAGCAGCGTGTTTTTTTACGGATGTGCATGGCTCTAAGGCAAAAATGGTATTTAATGCTCGATCAACCATGCAAAGCATATCCGATGGGCACAATACTTTGCACACACCTTTAACTAGGTGGAATTGACTTACATGCAAAGTGGCACGCCCATCCCATAAGTGCTTGATTGGATAACATACCTATCAGCATGTTTTTTTACGGATGTGCATGAAACTAGAGCAAAAATAGTATTTAATGGTCGATCGACCATGCAAAGCATATCCGATGGGCACAATACTTTGCACACACCTTCAACTAGGTGGAATTGACTTACATGAAAAGTGGCACGCTCATCGCATAAGTGCTTGATCAGATAACACACGTAGAAGTGTGTTTTTTTACGAATGTGCATGGCACTAAGGCAAAAATGGTATTTAATGCTCGATCGACAGTGCAAAGCATATCCGATTGGCACGATACTTTGCACACACCTTCAACTAGGTGGAATTGACTTACATGCAAAGTGGCATTCCCATCGCATAAGTGCTTGATTGGATAACACACCTAGCAGCGTGTTTTTTTACGGATGTGCATGGCACTAAGGCAAAAATGGTATTTAATGCTCGATCGACCATGCAAAGCATATCCAATGGGTATAATACTTTTCCTATACCTCAACTTAGGTCGTATTAAAATGTTGTCAAAGAGGCACACCCATCCGATAAGTACTTGGTCAGATAACATACCTAAGGGCGTGTTTTTTTGCGGATGTGCATACCACTAGGGAAAAAACGGTGTATAATGCGTGATCAACCATGCAAATCATATCCGATGCTGACAATACTTTGCACACACCTCAACCTAGTGGAAACAGACTTGCGTGAAAACTGGAGCCCCCATCCGATAAGTACTAGTTTGAATAATACACCTAGGACCGTGTTTTTTCATGGTTGTGCATGACACCAAGGCAAAAACGGTATTTTATGCTTGATCGACAATGCAAAGCATATCCGATGGGCACAATACTTTGCACACACCTTCAACTAGGTAGAATCAACTTACATGCAAAGTGGCACGCCCATCCCATAAGTGCTTGATTGGATAACATACCTAGCAGCGTGTTTTTTGACGGAAGTGCATGACACTAGAGTAAAAATAGTATTTAATACTCGATTGACCATGCAAAGGATATCTGATGGGCACAATACTTTGCACACACTTTCAAATAGGTGGAATTGACTTACATGCAAAGTGGCATTCCCATCGCATAAGTGCTTGATCGGATAACACACCTACGAGCGTGTTTTTTTACGGATGTGCATGGCACTAAGGCAAAAATGGTATTTACTACTCGATCGACCATGCAAAGCATATCCGATGGGCATAATACTTTTCTCATACCTCAACCTAGATGGTATTAAAATGTTGTCAAAGAGGCACACCCATCCGATAAGTACTTGGTCAGATAACATACCTAAGGGCGTGTTTTTTTGCGGATGTGCATACCACTAGGAAAAAAACGGTGTATAATGCGTGATCAACCATGCAAATCATATCCGATGGTGACAATACTTTGCACACACCTCAACCTAGTGGAAACGGACTTGCGTGCAAATTGGAGCCCTTATCCGATAAGTACTAGTTTGAATAATACACCTAGGACCGTGTTTTTTCATGGTTGTGCATGACACCAAGGCAAAAACGGTGTTTTATGCTTGATCGACAATGCAAAGCATATCCGATGGGCACAATACTTTGCACACACCTTCAACTAGGTGGAATCGACTTACATGCAAAGTGGCACGCCCATCCCATAAGTTCTTGATCGGATAACATACCTAGAAGCGTGTTTTTTGACGGATGTGCATGACACTAGAGCAAAAATAGTATTTAATGCTCGATCGACCATGCAAAGCATATCCGATGGGCACAAAACTTTTCGTACGCCTCAACCTAGGTGGTATTGAAATGTTCGCAATGAGGTACACCCATCCGATAAGTAATTGGTCAGATAACACACCTAGCAGCGTGTTTTTTTACGGATGTGCATGGCACTAAGGCAAAAATGGTATTTAATGCTCGATCCACCATGCAAAGCATATCCGATGGGCACGATACTTTGCACACACCTTCAACTAGGTGGAATAGACTTATATGCAAAGCGGCACGCGCATCCCATAAGTGCTTGATTGGATTACATACCTAGCAACGTGTTTTTTGACGGATGTGCATGACACTAGAGCAAAAATAGTATTTAATGCTCGATCGACCATGCAAAGCATATCCGATGGGCACAAAACTTTTCTTACACCTTAACCTAGGTGGTATTGAAATGTTCTCAATGAGGCACACCCATTCGATAAGTACTTGGTCAGATAACACACCTAATGGCGTGTTTTTTTGCGGATGTGCATATCATTAGGAAAAAAATGGTGTATAATGCATGATCGACCATGCAAATCATATCCGATGGTGACAATACTTTGCACGCACCTCAATGTAGTTAAAATGGACTTGCGTGCAAAGTGGAGCCCCCATCTGATAAGTACTTATTTGAATAACACACCTATGGCCGTGTTTTTATATGGTTGTGCATGACACTAAGGCAAAAACGGTGTGTTATGCTTGATCGACAATGCAAAGCATACCCGATGAACACAATACTTTGCACACACCTTCAACTAGGTGTAATTGACTTACATGCAAAGTGGCACGCCCATCGCATAAGTGCTTGATCAGATAACAACTTACATGCAAAGTGGCATGCCCATCCCATAAGTGCTTGATCATATAACATACCTAGCAGCGTGTTTTTTGACGGATGTGCATGACACTAGAGTAAAAATAGTATTTGATGCTCGATTGACCATGCAAAGGATATCGAATGGGCATAAAACTTTTTTTATGCCTCAACCTAGGTGGTATTGAAATGTTCTCAATGAGGCACACCCATCCGATAAGTACTTGGTCAGATAACACACCTAATGGCGTGTTTTTGTGCGAATGTGCATATCATTAGGGAAAAAATGGTGTATAATGCGTGATCGACCATGCAAATCATATCCGATGGTGACAATACTTTGCACGCACCTCAACGTACTTAAAACGGACTTGCGTGCAAAGTGGAGCCCCCATCTTATAAGTACTTATTTGAATAACACACCTATGGCCGTGTTTTTATATGGTTGTGCATGACAGTAAGGCAGAAATAGTGTGTTATGCTTGATCGACAATGCAAAGCATATTGGATGGGCACAATACATTGCACACACCTTCAACTAGGTGGAATTGACTTACATGCAAAGTGGCATTCCCATCGCATAAGTACTTGATCGGATAACACACCTAGCAGCGTGTTTTTTTTATGGATGTGCATGACAGGAGCAAAAATAGTATTTAATGCTCGATGGACCATGCAAAGCATATCCGATGGGCACAACACTTTTTGTACACCTCAACTAGGTGGAATTGACTTACATGCAAAGTGGCACCCGCATCCCATTAGTGCTTGATTGGATAACGTACCTAGTAGGCTCATGTTTTTTTACGGATGTGCATGACACTAGAGCAAAAATAGTATTTAATGCTTGATTGACCATGCAAAGGATAACTTGGCATGTCCATCTGATGAGTACTTGATCGGATAACTTCTCCCACTAATAAATTAAGTACTAATTAAAAATTATAATAAATAAGTAGATTATTAAAAAGAGACTAATATTTATGTAATTGTTGCCACTGCAGCTTGCTTGCGAAGGACTCTCACAAAGGAGATGGCTATAGATTTTGTTCCAGGGATGGATGTGATTTTATGTAGCAAAAGAGAAGTAGTTGCATTTGCTACAATCCATGATAGTGATCCCAATTCACTTTGCCACTTTCGAAGACTTGGCGAAGATAAGGTAGCAGTTACTGTATCAAAGATTCTTAGCGCACATGTTGAGCTAAAGTATAAATGTGGAGATATGGAAACACTTGGAGATGTTATGCCCTACAATACATCCAACAAATCATTTATAGCATGGGACAAAGATGAGACTTATGCAACAGACATTATCAAGAATACAAAGTGCACCACCTTGGATTTTACTATAGGGGACATTTTACAAATGAGATCATTTGCAAATAAGATTGTAGCAGAAGGTGAAGTATTGGGATTTGAACAAGTGGAGCAATGGTCATTTGCGCAGATGAGGATTCTAAAAGTCACTGATGATGGTATGGTTGATAACATAACATCCTTATGTGATCCCTACTATGAGGTAGGCAAGAATATGAGATGGAGCATGCAATTTTTAAACATGAGAAAGAGGCACGTGGTTTTCAATGATAAAGACAACGCATACTACAATATCAAAGGACCTAAAAAGCGTGCCCATGTGCCAGGCTCTATCACTTCAAATGTGGATGATTTCAATATACTCAATTATAGAAGTGACATCTTATCTGGAGTGGATGAGTTCATTGGTTCCAAGAAACAAAATGATTTTAGAAGCGAAGCCTTATCTGGGGTGGATGAATTCTTGCACAGTGAGACGGGCAAAGGTTTCAATAGCGATGTCTTGTCAAGTGTGGATGAGTTCATGCATATTAACAAACCTGGTGTCAATCAAGGTTGTGGATTTGTGAAAGCCATGCAAGATGTCCCAATGAGTGATGTTCTCTCAGGAGTGGAAGAGTTTCAAGGTTCTCAATACTCTCGTAGAATATTGAATTCATTGAATGGTCCTAAGAGTATGTTAAAAATGAGGATGAGATCAACAGAGGATTATTCAGTATTTAACTTTGATTGTGATATGAACAAGGATGCAACGACCAATCATGGATGCTTGGTTACAAACAAATGTGAGGAGAAGAAGTGCATAAATACAGATAACAATGTGCACGAGGAACGAAAACGGTCATACATATGCATGAAGAGAAAGAGAATCCAGGCAGATCCACAAAAGCAACCAAAGAGGAAGAGAGTAATGAAGGAGGAGAACATGTTAAATGCATTGGGATATCTATGTTGCAAGCGAAGATGTATGCGCTTCATTGATCTTACAGACATCAGGGAATGTAGAGGACACGTGTGGCAAAGAAGGGGAAGCGAAAGAAATGAATACCTTCTCACAAGTCTCTCTTGCTTTCTTCAGAATGGCAATAAAAGGCTAAGTTCAAGACAAAAGGTAAAACCTCTCGTAAATGGAAAAAGGATTTGCAATAAGGCATATCGCAATATTACTGGATTATCCCATGGTACATATTGGGATTTAGTCACCAAGGCAAAGTGCGGCAACAAATTTAGCATTCACGGTAATAGAGGAAGGTCCAAATCAAGAATCTCAACTGTCAGGGCAGCAGCAATTTTACAAGACTTCATACATGAAAATGCTTTGCCAATAAAAATTGTGACCTTCTATGCTTGAGAATCAGTGATGCAACCCCATATATCTACCAAACTCCCTAACGGTGACGCGATCACTGAAATGCACCTTCCAATGGGCTTGACAAAGCTCGAAGTATTTGACTCTATTGCAGAAAAGCAAAGGCAAAGAGGGGATGCTGTAGCTTCTTCTCATACTTTGTATACTCTTTGGAAGAAGAACTTTGGATATGTTAAAATCCCAAGGAGGCAAAAAATGTCAAAGTGCAATGTCTGTGATGATTTAAAGCGAGCGATTGAGAGTGCAACATGTCCAAATCAAAGGGAATTATACAAAAAAAACCGAAAATCTCATCATGACCTTATTCGACATTCCAGACAAAAATATGCATTTTGGAAGGAGCAAGCTATTTCGCATCCTGATGACTACATGTGCCTTATTGTAGATGGCATGGATCAGAATACAACAACATTGCCTCGTTTTGTTGCCACTCCACCTAAATTACAAGGAAAGCACTTTCTAAAGACACATCTATGTGGAGTGTTAGTGCATGGAATTAAGTTCTTTGCAGATATATGGATTGATTCCTTGCATCTACATGATAGCAATCAAGTTGTAACATCTATTATGAAGGCAATTCGCAATGTACATGCAGAAAAAGGTCGCCTGCCACCGACTTTGAGAATACAAGCTGATAATTGCTGGCGAGAAAATAAGAATGTACTTATGTTTGCCTTCTGCTCCATGCTAGTTGCTCATCGAATCTTCAATGAGGTCGAATGTGGATTTTTGTATGTTGGGCATACACATGAGGATATCGATCAGGTTTTTAGCACAGTCTCAAGGGAGCTTAAATGCAAGGATGTGGAGACAATAGATGACTTGGTAAGAAGATGTGGCAGGCAAGTTGGTGGTCGTAAGGAAAGTACAGTATGTGAGAGGCTCGAAAGAATGTATGATTGGAAGAGCTTCATTCTACCTTTCATACAAACGGGTGGTGATGCATTGACAGGTCATACCAATCCACACTACTTTCGTTTTTTTTTAAAAGATGAAAAACCCGTAATGCAATGGCAACAGTATTCTCATGATACAAAATGGGAACCTGAAGAACCTTACAGTCTCTTAACTTCAATTCCCAGCAAGGAAAGGTATCCAACATGGACTCCTATACAAGAATTTAATGAGAGGTCTAATTGTGAAATAGATGGATTAAAAGCATTTATTACATACAAAGAGGAAATGCTCCAGAGATATCCTGATTCGAAGCCTACTTGGAGAGAACACACTACCACTGTAATTAACAAGACACGAAATTTAATAAAGGACCTTGAGAGAATGCGAGGCTCAAAGGATGTCAAGGAAGAATGCAATATGTTTTGGCCAAATGTTCATAACGATTTGCGCCCAGCTCCAGTCTTTGAAAATGATTTTGTATCATTACTCCCACGTCCATATTGTGGACCGAAGAAGAGAGAGTTTATGCCACAAGTAGATATAGAGGTTGATTGTTTTGTTGTGGTTCGGCCATCGGATGATGAATATGAGAATGTGAAGTTTTGGGTTGCAAAAGTAGTTGATGTGCAAAGAGATGACCAAGGGAGAGCTACAGCATTTACAGCGGTATGGTATGAGCCAAAGGGCAGGAAGGAGAATATGGATAACAACACATTATATACTAATTGTATAATGAAGGAGTGGGTCCCAAATGATGAAGCAGTCTCTCAAGTTTCGACGGAGACAATCATAGTGTCTTGGCATTCAAGGGCAAAGAAATCAAAGAAGCACATGGGATATGAGGTAGAAGGAAAAATAAAAATACCACAGCAAACTATTTTGCATATACACGAATTTTTAAGGATGCTCGCCATGGAGGAAGTAGAAGGAGATAGCGCAAATGAAGAATGTCCATGATTAAAGCTTTGTATTGAAGTCCATTGATTCAGAAGGATTTTATTTGGGTACTAGGCAAGGAGCCAATCCAAGACAATTATAATCAGAGTCATCACCTCGTATGTCAAATGAGAGTCAAAATATGCACTGGATGTCACCCAAGGGTCAAGGCTTGCCAAGACAATAGGGAGTTAATGCAGATGGCACCTGGCAAGGGACTATCACATTGAGCAATAAGACAATGGGGAGTCAATGCACCCAAGGGGCAAGGCTTGGCAAGATAACTTGTGGGAGTTAATGTAGATGGCACCTGTATTTTGCACTGGATGTCACCCAAGGGTCAAGGCTTGGCAAGACAACAGGGAGTTAATGCAGATGGCACCTGGCAAGGGACTATCGCATTGAGCAATAAGACAATGGGGAGTCAATGCACCCAGGGGGCAAGCTTGGCAAGACAAGCCTAGGTCAAATTATGCAGATGGCAACTGGCAAGGGACTGTCGTGACATTGAGCAATAAGACAATGGGGTGTCAAATTATGCAGATGGCACGAATTGAGGCTCTTTAAGAGCAACAATTTAAATTGTAAACATATGTTCAATCTATATCATTTTGGATATAAAGACTCTAGCTAAGAGCAACGTCTCTCAATGTAATCATATACATAAAGCTACAATTGCTATTATCCCTCTTTGGTCTTATGGCATCATGTCTTCTTTCTATTTATTAAAAGTTTTGTTAAATTTTGTGCATATTGCCGAGTGACAATGTTATTTTCATGAAATATTTAAGTCTCCTTTCATGGATTTATAAATTTATCACGTCAACGAAAAACGTCAAGGAAAAATATTTAAAATAATTAAATTAACAAATAACTTAGATATAGCTAGAATTTCTAATATAGGATTATTTCAAATTCTTGCATGTTGGTGCAAAAGTATAGATTGAAAAAACAATATTTGTATGTGAATATGATAGAGCCACAAAGTGAACTTTTGATTTGGGAAGGAAAAACGTCAAGGAAAAATATTAAAAATAATTAAATTAACAAATAACTTAGATATAGCTAGAATTCCTAATATAGGATTATTTCAAATTCTTGCATGTTGGTGCAAAAGTATAGATTGAAAAAACAATATTTTTATGTGAATATGACAGTGCCACAAAGTGAACTTTTGATTTGGGAAGAAACTTTTTAGAAAGTAAAATTTTGATTTGGAAAGGATATTTTCATAAAGTAAAGTTTTCATTTGGGAAGGATTTTTGGGCTTCGTCCAAAAACAACACAAAAAGTCCAAAATTAATGAAATAGGTGTTGTACGTGCTAATTCGTCCACGTAACCTGCATCGAAATCAAGAATCCAAAAATCACTACTTCAATCTCTGCAATCTCCACAATTTCCTCTGCGGAGGTGGATTTCCTCTTGGGCTATCCACTGAGACAACCACCACTAACCATAGATCATCCACCCGCTTGGAGTAGTGCAAAAAGTAGATCTCCCGAGTTGGCACAAGAGGCGTCGGTAGCTGCAGCTCTGTGTACATCTGAGCACAGCCTCACGTTGTGAACATGGGATTGATGAGCTCGAAAAGTACTACCCTCATGCATGACTCACCGTCATGCAAAGATCTCTGTCCGCATGCAACAATAGGAGGCCACTTGTAGGGGAGGCCAACAAACACACGATCCATGCGGAAGGCCAAACAGGAAATGCTGCATGTCGGGAGACCCTGGAAGGCTTCAAGCAAAGTGTAGGGCGGGCCACCAACACGTTCGTGCTTCCGAAAGACGAAAGAGGAAAAGACACGTGGCAAGAGAGCCAGAAATTCACGCTTCTGCCCGCGTAGTCTTCACTAAAGCCCTTGGTTTCTTTTGTTTCAGATGTTAATGTGGGAGGGAATATGTCTCGATTTTGGAGGAAAAACTTGGTTGCCTGGCTCTAAAGTCGGGGACAAGAAGGAAAACTTGGTGAGAGGGACAGATAAACTGGGACGAACTTGGCGAGTCACATCATACACGTTTTGGGGACCGATGACTGTGAGGGGTGGACATATCTCGTCTGCTTTTTTGACCAAAGAGTAATAATCACGTGAATATTGCGCATGATTGCTAGCAGCTTTTATGTCTTAGATCTGGCTATGGAGTCGGCAAATCCGGATGAATCTCTCGGTAGCTGCTGTTGTGGTACCACGGCAACAGCAAATCTGGCTGCATCTCTCGGCTGGGTTGTATATGGGCGCATCATTCTTGTTGGCGGACCTCCGACCTAGTATCTCCGGCAGCAGCTCTTGCTATAAGCAGCTGCAGTTTCAATTCTGTTTGACCAAAGGGTTAATAATTACGTGAGCCGGAGATATTGCCAGCTCTGGCTATGGCGCCGATTCTGTTTATTTACCTCTCTCCATGATAATATCTCCGGCAGCAGCGCTCGCTACAAGCTGAGAAGCTTCAATTGATCTCTATTAAGCGACGTATATACACAGGTTAATGCTGCAGCTGATGTGGTTGCGGGTATGGCGATTCTGGCTGCATCTCTCTCCTGGGTTGTATGTATCCTGTTGACGGAACTCATATCTCCCGCAGCAGCGCTCGCTAAAGGCTGCAGACTCAAATTCTCTAACACTGTTCACGTCGTGCTGCACTATAAGCGGCATGGCTATGGCGGACTTCAGCTATCTCCTCCTCCTCTTCAGCCTTCTCCTCCACCTTTCTCCTCCCTCCTCCTCCCACCTTTCTCCTCCCTCCTCCTCCCAAACCATCCAGCAGATTACCCAATTCGTCTATGGCCTCTGTAACACAGCAACACAATCCTTCAACGGCTCCTTCGTCAGCACCGCCTTCGTCGCTAGCCTCAACACCGTCTTCAGCGTCCTCACCAACCACTCCTCCTCCTCCTTGTACTATAGCTATAACGTCTCCAATGTCAAAGGTATGTATCAGTGCCGTGGAGACCTCTCCTTCTCATCTTGCTCCTCTTGCGTTCAGTACATTTTCAATGGCGGCGTTTGCGGTCCAAGCATCGGCCTGCGCATACAGCTCAAGGGCTGTTATGTCCGGTACGAGAATTACAGTTTCCTCGACGTACCTGAATATACAATGGTAAGAGCTAATTGCTCCACCTCCAACAATAGCCACGCACTCTTCCAATCAAACCTCGCCTCCGTCCTCAACACCACCATAAAATCGGCCCCTTTACATGATGGCTTCAACGCTTCTTCTCAAGATACAGGTGGCTCCAACTCTGCATATGCACTTGCACAATGCCTAGGATATCTCTCTCCAGCCCAATGTGCTACTTGCCTTTCTCAATATTCACACTACAAAACCCTCTGCGGGAACGCTGACGCTGGCAGAATCGACTATGTCACCTGCTATTACCATTTCGATGACGTTCCTATCCCCTTATTCAGCAACACAACTCAAAGTTTAGCACCGGCTTCTCCACCGATTCAGCCGCCCGTTGTCTCGACTCCGCCGTTGATCCCTTCTGCTGGATCGGGAATGAAAACCCCGCCTGGTAATCCCTCAAGCTAGCTAATTCATGATGTTGTACGAGTAAGGAGTCGTGTCCTGCGAAAAGGATCGCTGTGATATGTATAAAGTCTTGATCAAGTTTAAGGCAGCAGCTTCTCCCTCTTACCATGACCGCGTCGACGACCACCATTGTGATTCGTGGAAGTTTTGAATCTCCTTGCAGGGCACAGTAAAACAAAGAAAATTCCAGTAGTTGTGGCAACAGTGGTGGGTGTTTTGCTAGCGGCCTCAGGCGCTTTAGTGCTTGTAGTCTTTTGCAGACGGAAGCCCACAACAAAGGCAGAGAAAAAAGGTGCCCACAGGGCCCTAAATCTCAGCTCCTTAGAGTCTCAAAAAATTCTACAGCCACCTTTTTTTTTCTAAGACTACTTTTCACATCAATTAAATTTTAAAGTACGCTTTTGGATATCTTAAAAGTGCAATTTCACGTTAAGGAAACGATCACGACAAAGGGCGTTCTTCTAATTTTTGTTGTGATTAAGATAGTTTCTACTTCTGTGTAGATCAAAACTTCCAGCATGGGGCAGCAAAATTTTCAATGGAAGAGCTTCGAAAAGCAACAGAAGATTTCCATTCCAAAAACAAGCTAGGAGAGGGTGGATTTGGTCCTGTATTCAAGGTACGGCTGCATGATCAGCAGATTCTTAGCATTTATGCGTTTTGCCACGTGCTTCATAGTGGACGATTTAACCGCGGTTCAGCAGAGTAGAAAAATAACAAGGACCCCCTCAGTGCTCACTTTGATCTCTTTCCACAATGCGAAAGCTTTTCGAGACTAATTAAGGAGACAACGGCAAAGAAAGGAATGCTATCATCTGTGTGATGATGAGTGCTTAATAAACTTCGTAACACACTAGTATGGGCATTAATGCACTGTTAAAGAGAAGACTAAGTATCGAATGCTCTTAAAATAGGAATTTTCGAAGGTCTATGCTTCAATAATAACAACAGAGGAGGAGAATAAGCATCCAGATTCCACACAACGACTGCGTAAACGTAGCATGACACGCCAATTTTCGCTCCCATCTAGTAATTGAATCAATTATTAAGTCCATATATATGCGATCTTTGCTAATATTTAAAATCTTTGAGATGATTCTCACTTAATGCTTCATGAACGTTTCCTTGTTCTCCAGGGAAGGCTCAAGGATGGAAAAGATGTGGCAATCAAAATGCTCTCTTCCGGAAGCCATCAAGGAAAGACAGAGTTCTTGAATGAAGTGAATGCAATTACAAATGTACAACATCGAAATCTGATCGAACTGCTTGGATGCTGTACGGACGAATCAAACAGACTTTTAGTTTACGAGTACCTTCCATATCGGAGCCTAGACTTACACTTATTTGGTAATAAGTGCATCATGTGCATGAGTACCTTTGACAAAAGCTTGTCTGTTATGCCAAGATAGACAACCTATCTAGTCCAGCAAGGTTTCATTAGTGCGTGGTAATAATTTTTCCGTGCTCCCGAAAGAAGCTGCAGCAGCCCAAAAACATCTGCTAGGATCTGTAGGAACTTTGATGAGTGGCCTTCGCATGAAGGCTAGCATTGGGATCGTTTTTATGAGATTTAACATAAGGGTTTTCAAGGCTCATATTAGAGTCAATGGCAATTTGTGTTTTCTTTTTCCAGTATGTTGATGCTCGTAATTCATGTAGATAATGCTGGGAAGTCAATTGCACTGGATTGGCGGTCTCGACTTGAGATTATTACTGGCATTGCTAGAGGGTTATGGTATCTTCATGAAGACTCGCATGTCAAAATTGTTCACAGGGACATAAAGGCGAGCAACATTCTTTTGGATAATAATCTGCAGCCAAAGATTGCAGATTTTGGTTTAGCAAGGTTCTTTGGAGACGACGTCACTCACCTCACAACAAGAGTAGCTGGAACTCTGTAAGTTGATTTACATTGCTACATGAGGTTCTTTAAGAATACTAGAACTCTTAATTGAGAACCAATCGGCTTGTCGATGCTTTGTTGACATATGATTTGTGTTTGTCATAAGGGGCTATCTTGCACCAGAGTATGCCATCAATGGCCAATTGACGGAGAAAGTCGACGTTTACAGTTTTGGTTTAGTTGCGCTTGAGATTGTGAGTGGTAGGTCAATCATCGACCAACGACTTGCACCAGAAAGACAACACTTACTGGAATGGGTGAGGCTCTTACTGACGTGCAAATAGGTAGAGAAAATGACTTTTATCTAGCAGTATTATATTCATGCTTATTTCACTGCTGAATAGAAGACGGTTTTGTTGGAAACTAGCAAATTGAATTCTTTATATACGCATCCAGACATGGAGGTCATACGAAAGGCAGCAACAACTGCAAATTCTAGATCCTAAGCTAGAGCACAACAGCAAGGTGAATGCAGGCGAGGTAATCCGAACTGTACATGTAGCTCTCCTCTGCACCCAAACGATACCGCAAGCCAGGCCAGCCATGTCACAAGTGTTCGGAATGCTGTGTGGCGAATCAGAGAGCTTAGCACTACCCTCAAAACCAACAATTTTCAGCATGGATCATGATTAGCATGCACAAGTATTGCCATATGTGTCTTTGCCTAGCTCCAATGCATCTCAATGAGCACTGTCCTCGATCATCCAGTTACAGCTAGTTTACATCTTTTGAACAGGCTTAGTGGTAGGACTTGTGTTTGATAATGTTGTTCGATTCCAATCTCGATCGTTTACGAGGGACACGGAGATCAGTTAGGCTTTAAGGCAATAATATTGCACATGTAATTAAGAAGACAAGAAGGTTCATTGATAAGCATGTGGTTCTCACAAGGGAATATTATTCTTTAATTTTTCCAAAGGCATGCGTAACGGTAAAAGTGAAATTAGTGGAAAAACTATAACAGATTCAATGAGAGAGGTCTTAGAAAAGTACCACATCTATGGTTCTAAAGATTTTGAGAAAATAGCATGAGGAAGTGTATAGTGCTATTTCCCTTGGTCCCCTCTATTTTAAATTGTATTTCTCCTCTATTTCACTTGGTGCATTCTACACACCATATACTTGGGGGTCCACTATGTAAAAATACCATATAGCAGGTGCGATCAAGGGATATTAAAAAAAACCCTACTTATAAATTCTTAGAAGCTATATAGGCCCCTTCCATAAATTTTTTGATGATTAAAGTATCCCTTATGTATGAGAATTTTCATTTTTTGAATTACAAAACCCCTCATGTATGAAATCCCTTTTGTTGATCGCATGGGCTATCTTACATTTTCTTAGTGATCCCCTGAGGCTTCGAGCTTGGTTGACAATGGCTTTGGAAATGGATAAAATCGACTCTTTCATTTTCCTTGGCAAGGGCTTTTAGTTTCCTTGTTGTGTTGATCTAGATACAGTTTATGATTTGGTCATCAAGGTGGGGGGCCATGATGCTAGTTTTTTGCTTATATTATCCTCTCTTTGACCCTGCCAACAATCTCCTACGCTTTTATCCTATCTGCGTCACTCTAAAGGCCTTGCCGATACCTCTTCTCCCTCTTATTTCATCTATTGAAGCTCTTTTAGGGAGAGTTCTTTATCTTCCCAAGAGGGATTTTTTAGTCCTGAGCAGAGGTATCCAAATTTGCATTTTATGGGATATGGAGCAGCCTGTTCCTTCATGCTTGGATATTGATTATGGCCTTGTGCATCCACTTTACATTCCTTTATCTTTTTCTTCCTTCCCAAATGAGTGCTACAAGTGTAGACAAATTGGTCATGTTGCTCGGAGCTGCCCTTTACAATCACATCAATATGCTATTGTGAACAGCTCTTTCTCTATTCCTCGGGCTTCTACCCTAGATAAGGTGCAATAGCTGAAGACAACAAAAAGAGAATGGAGAAGGGTACACCCTAGACTAGGAAAAGAGATCATCTCACCGTCTCCTTCAGTTCCTGTTAAATCCGTTCCAGGCCCTGTCAGTGCAGGATACACTTGTGTCCATTGAGTTACAAGTGGATTTCTCTCCTTCGGATATAGTTCATGATAGTATAGTGGAACAAAGTGTGGATTTGCAAGAGAAAGATACTCAGGTAGCCTCTCACCGACTTAAAAGCACATTTTCACTTGAGAACATGCATCCTATGCTGCAACAAGTCTTTGATCTAGTGATACAATGCTTTCGTCTTCTTGCTTATGTCGAGAAAAATCACAAAGGTCAAAAGAAATTGCATTTTATAGATGGCACTATTAATTCACTTAATGGATTTCTTGTACAACAAGCGATCACTTTGGAGGATATTGTCTTTATGTCACCACCTGATGGAATGTAATTTCATATTTTCATCCTTTTCCCTATTATATTATTGTTATCTTCACATCTTGTCTCTTATAGACATGCATTGCTTTTGTAGTGCATGGTGGTTTTCACCTCATTTTATAGGCATTGCTTTTGTAGCGCATGGTGGAAATGAGTAATATTAAGGATTACCAAAAATGAAAGAAAAAAGTGTTTACACACTCAAGGGTTTACTTTAAAATATGTAAGTATACCATGTGGGTTCCAATGGAGGGGGTTTTAAAAGTTAAGGTAAATTTATAGAAATGTATTTATGGTGAACATATTGAAAGCTACATAATTCATTAACATATCGAAGGCTATATCCCATAGAAGGAGCAATTTGATACTAAATAATAAATGAACTTATAATTTGATTTAAAAAGAATGCTTATGAAATAGAAAGTCCTATAGATTAGAGCTATGCAATGGATCAACTCATATTATAAGATTTGAGAGTTCCATAGATTAGAGCTAGCAATGGATCAACTCATATTGATAAGATTGAAGGGACATTGAGTTTTAGACTTGGAGTCAAAGGAGCTAGACTCAAGTTTCCTCACTTTAACTACTACTTAGGGGGGAAGGGCAAAAGAGGGTTGAATAGTTGTTTCTGTTATATGGTCCTAGGGGGGTTACTAAGAATATGTAACATAGCACCTCCATAGCACGTGCGATCAACGAAAGGGGTTTTATATTTTTATGGAGTTACAAAAAATATACATATGTATAAGGGGTTTTTAAGTTCAAAAAGTGAACACTTTCATAGTTTCCTCACTTTAACTACTACTTAGGGGGGAAGGGCAAAAGAGGGTTGAATAGTTGTTTCTGTTATATGGTCCTAGGGGGGTTACTAAGAATATGTAACATAGCACGTGCGATCAATGAAAGGGGATTTATATTTTTATCGAGTTACAAAAAATATACATATGTATAAGGCATTTTTAAGTTCAAAAAGTGAAAATTTTCATACATAAGGGATACTTTAATCATCTCAAAATTTATAGACGGGGTGTATATAGGTTATCAAAATCCATAGGTAGGGGTCTACACGTGCTATATGGAGGTTTTATATAGTGCCCCCCTGCCCCCCCGAGGACTC
Organism: Dipteris shenzhenensis; assembly: GCF_047967505.1. Classification (NCBI taxonomy): domain Eukaryota; kingdom Viridiplantae; phylum Streptophyta; class Polypodiopsida; order Gleicheniales; family Dipteridaceae; genus Dipteris; species Dipteris shenzhenensis. Next base: position 14,754,809 of record NC_141614.1, on the reverse strand, counting down.
GAATGGTACATCAGAGACATGACTCACGAGGCATGACAATTCATCACCGATGCGCATGTCAATGTCGAATTTCACATGTGTTGAGGAGATACTCGCGTGGCACTTCCATCCCGAATCCACGAACCACACAATCCTTCTTGAATTGACACGATTTAATCTCTAGAGTTGTACAAGTAAGATTACCAAGATTATGAAGGTTTAAAGGAGTTTCTCCAATGCAAAGCATAGCCATGAGATTGTTGCTTGTGATGAATGATGCCAAAGGGATAATCCATATGTCGAACTTTAGATGAGCTATCTACCAGGCATCGTTGCAAGGCAAGCGCGATGAGTTGAAATTTACGAGTATTGAACCCGTGCTTTGCATGAGCAAAGATGCATGACTATCCTCAACCACTCCCCATCTGAAGGTGGATATTTGATTCTTAAATTACTAATCAATTCACCTTGCATACTTGGATTGGATTTTGAAATTTTGGCTAATTCTTAACCCATGGCTCTGAGACCTTCTATCTCCTCCTTTCATTCCATTAACCTTCCATCTCCTTCTTCCTCCCGAAGGTGACCTTCCATCTCCTCCATTCCATTGGTCCTTTTATCTCCTCCTTGCCCGTAAAGCCGCCTCTTGTCTTTTCACCTCCTCCCCAAAGCCTGCATCTTGTCTTTCGCACCTCCTCCCCCCTCCAAGCCTTCATCTAAGAGCTCCTTCTTTGTGACATGTGGCAGGCTCTTCTCCTCCAAGTTGCCACGTGTCCTCTTTTTTTTTTTTGGTGTTCGTGGTTAATAGGATCTAACGATGATTCAATTGTCCAAGAAAGTGACGGCAACCACCAAGACCTACTGCTTTGGAATCGGAGGCGAGCATGAATCAAATTGGTGGATATAGCGATGCCTCACCGGTTTACTCGGATTACTTCAATAGCCTTGCAAATTTGGGTCAGGGAATAATACGAATTTAACGAGGTGCTCTCCGTGGCGGCAGACGTTAGATTCAATGCCCAAGATAGGCCCGGTTCCTGAATGAAGGTATTGTTGCTTAGTATGCGCAAAGTGCAAATGCTAAGTTGTGGTCATGGCGGCCTACATCCACGATCCACCCCATCAAGCTCAACCTCGTCCTCAGCTGCCTGCTGCCATCCACTCCCAGCAACCCCAAGATACTTAGGATCCGATCCTCCTCATGCCCCTCGCTGCAATTCCGTGAGCACGATAGATACAAAACCTCCCAAGGATCAAACTCTTTTTCTTTTTTTTGGCATTTCTATGGACCAAACTCACAATAGCAACATATGCTGAACGTCCACCCCGCTGGCTATTTGATAGCAGGAGTAGCAATCGTATTTACATTTTAGGGGCAACAAAATAGATGCTAGAGCCAGCTTCCTTCATTAGGGCTCTGCATTTACATTCACGACAAACCCGAATTTTCTCCACGAATGTGTCACCATCTATTCTCTCTAGTCCTTCATTGATCTTGTTTATGCTACTAGACGGCAGGAGGTCACCTACCAAGAAGTTGATATTCTTGGATATTAGGAACTCCTGAAGCGTCCACACACGATAAAACCATAACGGAATCCATCTCTCTTGTTCACGTTTAGATGACATCTCCAAAAGATGTTGTGGCAGAAAGAGGGCATTTTGGCCGATGTCATGGGGAAGCACGTAGCATCCCTGGCTTTTGCTGTAGTAGTTGCCCATTGGCCCAATCTCGACGCTCTTCTCTCCAAAGTGATGAAGAGCGCATCCATCCACACTGCCTCCACCTCGTCATTACGCAACCACCAGAGCAGGTTCCTCAGCTGTGCATAATGTGCAACGAACTTGTGTAGGATGAGCTGAGTCAACATACCCAGGTGGTTGCTCGGTGGTTGTGTCATGTAAATTTCCTCAGTGATGTCTCCATATAAAAAGGTGGTTTTGACATCCATCTCACGGATGTCAAGGTCGACATGAACTGCGTAGCAAGAAAACCCGAATGATAGTAAGCTTGACCACGCAAGAAAATGTCTGAAGATAATTGATGCAAACGACTTGTGAGTACCCTTTTGCTACAAGACGAGCTTTATATTTGGAAAGAGTCCTATCTGCGTGATACTTGCATTTGAAAATCCATTTACATGGAATGGAGGTGCGACCTATAAGGTAGGTCACTAAGACTCCAAGTAGCATTGTGAATGAGGGATTCTTCATCCATAGCTCGTTTCCAATGAGTAACATTGGGGTGAATGATAGCCTCTCGATAAGAAGTGGAATCAAGACTCTTGTGATCAATTTGATAACAGGTTTGAGCTTGAAGCCACGAGCATTCTACAGCATAGTAAAACTGGGCATTTCCAATAATTTTGAGAGAAGTCTTTTAGGTACGACGTGGAAGAAATCCGGTTGAGGTTTCGGCTTTGCTTCGAGAACATCAGCGGCATCTAGAACATTGACATTGCGATAGATACGAGAAAAATGGAAAGCATAAGTAGCAGGATCATTTGTGGAAGCAGATGGGTCGGTGTGTGACCGAGAGGCAATGTTGATGCAACATGAGGAGAGGAGGTCACAACGGGGTCGTGAAGAGTAGAAGAGGAATCATAAGAAAGGGAAAGCACATCTAATGGCAAATTGATGATGAGAGGAGTTGGACTAGCAGGGTTGGAACTATCTATAGATGTTGAGGTGGCAATTGAGGAAGGGAGATCTACATCATTAGAGAAGGATAGAAGAGGATAGGATGTGAGATCTACAAGACAAATGTCATTGAGTGCATTGGTACAAGGAAGGGCTCGACAAGGTGGTTCTTCATCAAGAAAATCCAGAGAACAGGCATCACTAGTCCTTGGAAAGGTATCTTCAAAGAAGACAACATCAGTATTGAGAACCATTTGATGGCGAATTGGATCCCAAATTTTATAACAGATTGATGTACCAAATAGCAAACAAAGATGGTTTTGGAGCTACAAGGATCAAACTTGGAACATTGTGAGGAAGGAATTTTAGCAAAGGCAAGACATCCAAAAAATAGTAGAGAAGAGATATCTGGTTTGCAACCATGCCATAGCTCGTAAGGAGTTGCATTTGGAAAGATGCAATAGGAAGATAGTTATGTATATAAATGGCAGTTTGTACAACTTTTGTCCAAAAGGTGGGATCCAACTTACTTTTTGATAACATGGCTCATGAAAAATTATTTGTAGTGCGATTCTTCCCCTCTGCAACTCCATTGAGCTGACGAGTGTAAGTATTTGTAAGCTCGCGAATGATGCCATGCCAACTACAATAATCTTGAAAAGGATGATTGATATACTCCCCACCATTATTGGATCTAAGATTTTGAGCTTGTGGCTGGTCTAAAGCTCTGGTCTAAAGCTCAGCCATGCGTTGATAGTCAACAAAGTGTTGAAATGCCTTTGAACACTACTTTAGGGAATACACATCGGTCCATCTACTAAATGCATCAATAAAAGTCATGTAATAGATACCACCCTTTAAAGATATAGGCATTGGACCACATATATTTGTATGTACTTGTTCAAGAGGATGACTAGCTATAGGCACTTGCCACTGAAAAGACCTTCGTGATTGCTTGCCAAGTATGCATGCCTCACAATTGCCAAGGTGAGGTGATCACCTAGATTTAGAGTATGTCCAACTCTCCCACATGAAAAGTTTGCATTTCCATGAGCCGAGTTTTAACATCCTATGGAAACTCGTCTTTTACTTCTAAGTCTATAGGGAAATAGATACTTGGTACCTTACTTGGGCTGGTAGAAAATCGTACTTAGTCTCGATAGTCATGACTCATTATTAAAGTACCCCAATCATACAAAACCTTAACACTTTCAGCGAAGGTCTATCCAATAGTACACTTTCAGCGAAGGTCTATCCAATAGTACACTTTCAGCGAAGGTCTATCCAATAGTAACGGGCAGGCATTCTTTTCATTGGGGTAATAATCAAATTGATTATGTAATGGACTCCCCAAATGGTGAATAGTAAGCACACCATTTGGAAGTGTACCTATTGGCTCAACAAGTCTTTGGTTGGCCATGCATACTCCAAATGGAGATTTTAAAGCTTTAGATGCCTCACAATAGCATCCAAGTTAATATTGACTTCAGAACCGCCCTTCATGATCACATTAGATACATTCTATTTCTTGATCTTGATAGTGATGATAATGAATTCTTGACCACTAGTGTATCATGATGATGGTATGGTCAAGATAGAGTCCACTTCCTTGGTAGCTAAGAGTTGCTCTATAAGAAAAATTATTTATAGTGTGGGGGGATTCGAAGTAATTTTATGATTGTGAGACTAATTTTCATGTCATGTACGATCTCCCATGCTTTGACCACCTCTAGATTTGGATCTTCCATGGCACTCTGCTCATGCCGAGATTTTCTTGATGAGGCTTTGCCAAGGGTTTGGTTTTACTGACACGAGCTTCCTTGGTGGTGGCCAAGTCAACTTTTGGTGATTTCCCCTTTAATTCTCTATCTAGAAATTTTAGATGCAACTTGCTTCTTCACCTTCTAGTCGACATCTTTGGTTGGTGGTTCCTCCTTTGAGCTAATAATGGAACCTTGCAACCATGTAACTGTATTAACTTCTACAAAGTTAGATACTATTTTCAAAATGGCTTGACACTTGGGATCAACTTCCCCTCACTCAGCATTATTCTTGAGAGATTTGAGATACTCTTGCCATAAATTTCATCTAGCTTTTGTATGATTATCGCCAGAGACATAGCAATGAATCTGTGATGGGCTTTGGTTCTTATCTTTGTTACTTTTTGCTTTTCCTTGCCTTGCTTGGGTCTCAATGGATGTCTATCTTTGGGCTTGACTTCCTTTGATGCCTGATGCATATCTGCAGTGCGATTCTTATTATATCAACATTTAGAATTATCATGACTTGGAAATTTGGTGTAGGTGTTGAGATGCTTGGTGTGACACCCATCTTCAATGTATCCTTACCTAGAACATTTATTGCACCATTTCTCATTTGAACTGGGCTTGCCTTGGTAATCCAATTCCTTCAAGGCCTTTTTCATTGTAGACTTCAACTTATCTGGTTTAGAGGAAGCATATTCCTCATCATCCACTTTGGCCTTTTTCTTTGTCTTCTTCTTAGCAAGTTCATTTTCTTCAGGTCTACTAATCAGTTCAGTAGCTCTTCATAAGTATGGTCGCATTGATGATCTCGGGCGATCGTAAGTCGATCTATGTACAACCCATAATTAGCCAAGCTTACAACTCGGGGGGGGTCACTTGTCATATGTAACCCTATCATGTGAGTTCAACAGATGGGTTTTTATTAATTCAATTACTTATAGATTTATATATACATAAGGAAGTAATTTAATACCCAAAGGTTAATATACAGAAGGGCATTTTATATTAAATATTATCTAGAAGCTTGCAACATGTGACATGGATATTTGCGTAGAGTGGCTTATGTCATGGGACATTTTGAAATGCTACTACTGGCATTTTCCTTTTGAAATGAGTAAGCACTCCTCTTGCATTTTCTTGAATTCTAGAGAATTCTAAAAATCTTTTCTCTTTATTGCTCTTTTTGGCCTTTGCATTAGGATGAGATTAGGATACTATGCTTTCTTGAATTCTAGAGAATTCTAAAAACCTTTTCTCTCTTTATTGCTCTTTTTGGCCTTTGCATTAGGATGAGATTATGATGCTATAATTTTCTCTTTTTATTGCTCTTTTTTGGCCTTTTCATTAGGATGAGATTAGAATGCTTGAATTTATTTTTTGAAGTTTTTAAATCTTGTCACTCTCTTTTTTTTTCTTTCTATCCACAGAGGGATTGCATTGAATCAATGGTGGAGGCGTATTTTTGAAGTTGATGCCTCTTATACTTGATTTTCTTTAGTTCTACTCAGTCTATTTAGCACTGCCTTTGTAAAGATCCTTCTGGCTCTCAAACAATTGATCTATTATTTAAAAAAGGATAGATAGTGGAGAGCCACTCCTATAATTAAATCCATTGGATAAAACCTGTGAGAGTAAAGAAGTAAGGTATTTATTTTTAGATAGCCCTATTCAAAAGGATTCTCCCACTTGGGAAAATATAGTATCCATATAGCAACAAGGGATCAAAAGCAAAATGAGAATTTGTCATTGACTGAGAATCCCATTATGCTTGAGGGTTTTTCATGCACTTGTGCCTAGAGTTATAGATTAGCAAGTACCAAGAGCATCACTACCAGTGACAATTTGAACTAGAATATGGTAAACATGATGAATTCAAAGTAAATGAAATAATAAAACTATTTCTAGGTTAGGAGAACATAAGCCCTTGTGTCTGCTACATTGAGAGCTAAAGAAGGCTCTTATGTATGGTATCTTCAAAGATTAAAGAAGACCCTTTCTAGCTTCTTTAGACCATATCTTTTCTCGAGGTATTATATACGCTATACAATGCCTAGAAATGTCATCTTGTTGTTTTCAGCATATGCTACACAATGCCTAAAAATGCCTAGAAATGGCATCTTGTTGTTTGCGGCATCTAGTGGTGGATTAGTTATTAGAAGGACAATTCTAAAATCTCCCCAAGTTGTCATGGATGTGGTTGTACATAGGTGGTAGCATGGCATTGGAGCATAGGTCCTAAATGCAGTTATATTATAGTCATACATGCAGTGATGCAATAAGCTATGTGCATATATAATTTATATTATTGTCATGTATTAAATGTTGATTTTATGATGAAGGGATGTAGAAGACTGGAAGATGTGGCTACTCGATTGTTTTCTTTGTTGCAATCTATTATGAGTTGCATTCTTCTTAAGCAACTTATTTTCCATTACTTTTGGTCTAAACAATTGTGAAGAATTCTACATCTTCTTGACATAGGTGGAGTGTATAAGAGTGTGGTATGACATTAAGGCTGCATTTTTTGGTGGCTAATATCTTTCCAATAGCGTCTCATGGTACAACTTATAGAACATATAGATGACTACAATTCATAACATGGCATGAAGAGAAATCTTGTTTCTGGATTTCAAAGTTCTAGAAATCTGTTTAATGGTCCTAATTGTAGTTTTGCACTATTTTGCATAGTGTATCTCGGACATAATAAGCACCGTTTTGTGAGCGTTTTGTTGAGAATTTGTAACTCTTGTAATGTAGATGATATGAGAGTGATTCAAGCACCTATATTTTTCATTTTCTAAGTAGAAAATTCACATGCCTAAAACCAATCCTCATTAAATTTCATAAATTGGCATTAAGGTATTGGCACTTTTGCTTAACAGAAGCTAACATAAGCTATTCCGATTAACACAATGTATAGTAATAATGAAACCTAGCATAATTTAACAAGAAGTAGCTAACCTAATGTACACAGGGTTGAGGGGGGCACAAGGAAACCCATTGAGCCACCTCCCTTTCACCATAGCTAGGAATCTTGGTGGATAGCAGGGCAACCACATGGCTAGGCGAGTTGAAGCAATGGATGAGCAGAGGTCATTGTAGGGCAAAGAGAAAATGCTCGCCAGGAGGGCTACTATTTCCACGAGGCGAGGGGAGGCACAAGGTGTTGCTAGGAGGACTAGGAGAGAGTGGGGCAAAGGAGGCCAAGGGGCATCCACCGTGGTTATATGCCTATGAAAGGGAAAAATAATTCTCACAAATATTTAGTGTGCGTGGAAACTATGGAAAATATGCATTGGTCCACTGTACTTTTGGCCATCAATCTGCTATTGCCTTGTCAAGATTTTTAATTTTTGGCATTGATTCCACCCATTACAAGCTATGAATCTTATGGGGTGGAATCTATATTTGCTAAATGCCTACATCTCCATCCTCTTCCCTCTATTGTCTCTACACCAATGACAATGCGACTCTTGTGTTCAGAATCTATTTGGCATCATCGGTCATGAAGTTTCATTTCTTTGGCTAGGCCCTAGCATCCATTGCTCTACAAGAGACCTTTGTCTCACCCTGCCCTACTCCTCCCTTTCCTCCTCTTTTGTAGTGTGCCTCATCCCCGCTGGCATAGAGCAATGAGAGGGAACTTGATCTGCTCTTGGCTAGAGAGGTAGCCACTGTTGTAAGGCTCATTGTTGCCTCAGTTGGAACCTTGGTGCCTCCCTGATGGCCATCACATCTCTGTCTACTAACTCAAATCATTAGTTATGTCTTCTAATAGAACACCATTGTAACACATAAAATTAAGCATACTAACCAAAACGTCCTAAATGACATGCCAAAATCCCTTATAAAATTCAACCATGAGGCCATCTTGTTTTAGAACGTTCTCACAAGTCCTCTCCCATTCACTATCAACCATAGGGGAAGAATTGTCGAGGATGCAATCGCAAAATCAATCCAACCATGATGTCTAGGTTGTGCAATATTGTGAGAATATTCTTGAATTATGGAATAAAATGATATATGAATAACACGGTTACAAGCTCTCTACAAGCTACGAAGGTGATAGCTCATGCAATCTTATCTTAATCTTGCTAAATCTTGCTAAATCTTGTTGCCAAAATTTAATGGCCCTTTAATGGGCTGCCACTTTTGAAATCCCCTCCTAATCCTCTTCCATCTTCCTCGCCATCTCCTTCTTCCCCATCCTCCACGATCCCCTCTTGCTAAATCAACACCCTCTCCACTTCTTCCTCTTCGAACGCTAATGTGGATCTATCAAAGGCTTCCCCTTCCCTGGATTCCTTGAGCATGCAATGCTTTACATCCCTCGTTTCAGGCTTCTCCTCAATTTGAGCTTCAGAGCACAGCAAAAGGGGCCTTTCCACCTCCGACATAGCCAGCAGATCTCAAGCTCTCAGTCCAATCTATAGCAATTGGCCTCTATGGGGATGAAGGAAGCTGAGCACTGAGCAGGTTCTCGATTTTGAGGTGGGAGATTGTAGTACCTTCCTCTTCGCTTTTTCTGTCTGGAAAGAGGGACTTCTAACCAAGAACCTGACCAGACGAAAAGGAGCTATGGCGAATTTTGGTACCAATACTCGGCGAGGGATTTCGTTGTTTCTTCTACTCTTGATTGCATCCACAATCCTATAGCTACGGATCGCGATGAAGTTCTTTCCTAGGCAGTCCTTGAGCTCACGGATTCCACCTTTGATGCTGCTATTTTTTTTCTTGTAGATAGGTGGGTCCTTCTTGGCACCCATAATGTTGATCTCCTCAACATGGGCGTGATGGGCTTCTAGCTTCTCTCTAATTCAGGCGTGATGGTGGTGGAAGGGTGCTAGATGGATACAATCTCATTCCTCCTCATTCCATTCTGAAACCCCCTAGGATGAGCCATGTGAGGCACTGCTACGCGCAAGTCCAATAAAGGTTTTCCGTCGTTGGCCTATTCTAATCCTTCTGATAACTGTGACTTTGATACGTGTCTCATAAGACCAAAGCATCTGCGGCGCTAGGCATACCGTAGACAAAAAAGAGACAGCAGGAAAGAAAATGAGAGTATAGTTATAGAAATATTTCTTGCCGAACACACTGGGAAGGACTTTCTGTGGCCTGCGCTAACTCTTTGCTTCTGCCGATAATCGGAAATTGTATACAAATCTCTACTGCTGCAAAGCTAGTCCTGATGCTTGTACATTGGCATCGTCTTCTCCTCCCTCATCTTCTTCAAAGTTCTGGTTGATCAGCACAGATCTAAAATCAATCCCTCTACCTTGTGACTGCTAACCCCTTGGAACTACCTTGTAGCCCCCATCGGCAGCCAAGAAGTGGAAGAGCTTCAAGATGAAAGCTGCAAAAGGCCTGCTACCCTACATATGAAGCAAGGGGATTTTCACCTACCCCACTCGATGAGGATCTCTCTTGGGCAGTTCTGGGTCTCTTCACACAGACTTCGCATCGATGCTTTACCAGTGAAATGGGTTGACAGACACGGTTGCCACATATTTAGGAGCCCCCTTGCGGGTTGGCATCACCCTGAGGTAAAGGTTTGATTGGTTCAAAGAGAAGGCGAGCCTTGCATGGTGGAGCTTTGGGGTGGTATGTGAGGGTTGTCATCATGAAGCATGTGTTGGCAGCTACACTTTGGTGATTCAAGAACTGTCGCAAGTTAGATATTGAAAAGATGCTTAGGACCTTCATCTGGGCAAAGAACATGGCCTATTAATAGGGAGTGGCATTACATCCCTTGGGTTGCAATGAAAGTACTTAAAGCCCCATGGGGCTTGGGTGCCCTTGATATTGATCTTCAAAATGTAGCATTGCTTGGCAAATAGTTACTCCTGATGTTCCTATTTCATGCTCCATGGGTAGTTTGCTGTCGGTGGTTTTTGGAAAATGCCAAAGGAAGAGAGACCTGGTACCTAGAAAGAGATGACATAGTATGACAGACTGTGCTCTTGGTTCCCATTTAAAATATCTGGCTTTGATTTGTTGGTAGGTCTAGGTGAAACATGGAACACTTGCGTTCGTTGATGAGATGGAAAGGCCGAACAGCACTGAGAGGGGATGCTAGCTTGGTAGAGGGTCTCTAGTGGAGTTAGGGTATCAGTGTAGGGAAAAGCACTTGTGTGGCTTGATGTTGTTGCAACAAGGTCCCTTCATAGAAAGGGTATTAAGCAATGGATTCATCTTTGGGATGCTAGGGGAGCCAGTTGGAAATCCATCTAGTTTTAAGGGATCAATATTCCCTTTCGGATAGGGAGACCTCACACTCAATGAAATGTTGGCTAACATCTCATATGGGTGGCCTACAGATTGTGTCCCTTCTACCGACTGGAAGATTAATCTATAGTCAATGGGCTTTGCAAGGCTTAGAAAAATCATTGCTAGATAGATCCATCTATAGAAGTCTGAAGGCAGGACAATCATTTATTAATCCTAGCCTTTAACAATAAATAGGAATTGAGAAGATCTGAGAAGTAGTGGAAACAACTCAATCAATAACCTGTGGAACAGTAGTCTATCTTAGGGGTCGAATGAAAAATGGTCCAATGTCATCCCTTCTACCCACTTTGCAGGCAATGGTATGAAAGACACTGTACATCTGATCTGGGGCTGTTTGGTGCTGAGAAGAGTGTTTCACAATTTCGTAAGCAATAAAAAAGACAGGCCTAATAGGATGGTTCTCCCTTCACACTACATTGGTGGTTCTGGGAGATACGAGGGGCTGTGTGTTACCTTTTACCTAGGCTATGTGTTGCCAATAAGTAAGGGTCGGAGTTTTGCTAGCCATCCAAACTCTCCGCAATGATTTGGCATTTAAGCAAGATGGAGTAACTTATTGGGAAAGTGCCTACTCGAGTTGGGAAGGATTGTGAACAAATGTGACTCTTTGGCGAGGCTGAGCCTCAATGAACTTTTACATAGTTTGCTGAGCTTGGACAACCACAAATTTTGGTTTCTTTTTAGTCAAAGTTGGCACTTTTTCCCCCAAAAGAAACATTCTAGGGTTAAACCCAATCAATTATATATTTTAAAAACGTTTTTAGTCAAAGTTGGCACTTTTCCCCCCAAAAAAAATATTCTAGGGGTAACCCAATCAATTATATATTTAAAAAACTTTTAAAAGAACTCTTGTTGTAAGAATCACTAAACCTACATTGGATATTTATATCGAGGCAACTTAAAATAGTTGAAGGTTGGGTCTTCATAGCAGGGTGCTAGATAGTGTCTCCTCAAGCCACCCTGCGTTTCCACTCAAGATTATAGCAAGGTTGTTCATGTTTGTCCTACACTAAATAAAGATAACATGTCAAGAGAGGTAAAGCTTGTGAATGCAAAGAGAGCACAAGCATTTAGGATCTCCTATAGGAGTGGAAAGTTTGAATCAAATGTCCTAAGAACACCATTGTTAAAGATTCCAAGCCTCGCCTCTAAGGTTCCCCCTCCCATGTTGTAGTATAAGGGTGTGTTGGCATGTCCTCATTGCAATTATGGTAAGACTGCAAAAATGAAATGCACTCCTTTTATGGTAAGATGAAAAACCTGAATAAATATAAGATATTCATTCAAAAGACCTACCCAAGAGAAATGAGTATTGCACAGTTCCCCATTGAAGGAAGAGGAGAAGACAACATAGAGGGACCTCTTGCGCATGAAGGTGAAGAGAAGACAGGACTGAGCAAATGCAAAGGAAGAGGGAAAGACAAGGTAGGCTCCGAGCAAACCACTCTAGGTAAAGAGCGCCACGACCAGTAAATGCACAGGATCTGCGTGGGATAAGCGACCTAAAAAGCGCCAGTTTCCATAAATATTGAAACGTGTAGCGCACACGTGACAAAAAAGCTCCAAAAATTAAAGGCCAAAATTCGGAGTTTTCCCTTTCAAGAGTGCAATCATTACTAAGACCTTCCCCACCAGGGGCAGGCCAAAAACCCAAAAATCCATATGAATTATCCAAGTGGGAAAGTTAACGAGTGGGAGGTCAATTCCTGCAAAAGGGGCTCCTAGCAATCCCAAAACATGGAAATGCATTCCTTTTATGGTAAGACATGAAAAACGCCAAAATCCATATGAATTAGTCCAAGTGGGAAAGATGACGAGTGGGAAGTCAATTTCTGCAAAAGGGGCTCCTAGTAACACAAGAAAATGCCCTCCTTTTTACAGGTAGATTTCTGCTCTGTAAAACCAGGGAAATCTAAGGCAATTAACCGTACACTTACATAATTATAAAATATTTTCCCTTCGGCTAGCTGCATTTGGATTCGATTATTTCTGAACAGTCATAGAAACCATTAAAACCAAATAAGTTAGTGATCTGCTGGATTGAAGGCTGCAAACTATGTCTGTCCAAACGGTAACACGTGAAAATGCCCAGTTCCTTACAGAGAGGTCTCATGTCACATTTGTAACTAAGGAATTTAAAGCACTTAGCTATACATGTGCAATATTTAGCCCATCATGCTCTCGCACTTGAGTACGAGCGACGAGACAATACCAAGTGAGGGTGTATACCTCAATGGCTTGGCAACCTCAGCGAGTACTTTAAGCCTACACTGAAGGTAATGTGACATCTTTATGTTTTAAGCTCACGTTATGCCTTCACTCTTTCCTACCATCACAAAGCAACATGTCAAGCACCCAGTCTCTCTTCGAACAATAAGGATCTCAACTTTCATCCCAAGATGGCATGCTCACTATCTCAAATTGGTACACTGTATGCATACTGGATGAAATTATCCTCTGTAAATGGATATATATGGGTTTCCCGCACTCCAGAGGGACTGTTCCAAATAAGGTGAAGACTTTCAAGTTCCGAGCATGCAAATTGCAATTGCTGCAGATGCTTCAAATGAAGAGGATCCTTGGATTCCAGCCTCAACCTTTTAAGAGCCGGCATGCACCAGCTATGAAAATGGCATTTGTCCAGTGTAACTAATACTCCAAAGGCAGCAGCTGATAATGAAGCCAATCCCTGCAAAAGTAACGTTTAAGCTGATTGCTATGATGGAACTGGTACAGAAAGAAATAATTGTACATGAGCAGAAATTGAGAAAATCCATTCCCAAAAGAGCAGAAGAGTAAAATACAAGGTTTTTTTACCTGCAGATATAAGGGTGCCCTATGTATAAACCCGTCTTTTGAGTTTTCTAAGTCACTATGAAGATCGAGAGCCTGCTCAAAATAGGATGGAACAACAAACATCGTATCAGCTTTTACCGATCATGAGCCTTTTTTTTTTGTCATACCAACCTATACTTTGCACTCTCCCCTCTTTCCTTCATTAGTTCACTCAACTCATCTTTCTAAAGGACCTTTATCTCAAAAGATTATTACATACATATCACTTAGCCTAAGGAGAGGGGTGCTTGGAGAGGCCTTTTAATTTTTAGTTGAGTTCATGATTTCTTAGGTGAAGAGGTGGAGTAGCCCAATTAAGCTAAGGTTAAAGGATAGCATCAAAACTCAAGGGGTAATGCCACTAGACTACATAGAGAGAAGAGGAAAAAGTGGAAAATAAGAGCTTTAACTACTTACCCTCATAAATAAGAGGGGGTGTCCTCCCTTGACATATGGAGGGACTCTCTCCCTTTCCACCCCACCCCTCCTCTCCATTTCGACTAATTAGTACATTTTTGAATTTTTTTCAAGTAGGGGACGTTTTTTTTTTTTAAAGAGCGGGGGAACACCTGCACACACCTTAGGTTGCCTTCCGGGCTCTTGGCTGCCATCCTGAAACCTTGAGGCAGCTTGAGAATCTCTCTTTTGTAGGATCCCTCCCTCCTCACAGGAAGAGAATGCTAGGCAGCCTGTCATGTGGAATGATTTGGTTCTTGATGATCATGGCAGACCCCTAGGCATTTCTAATTACATGCATTGGTCTAGATGGGAGAGAGTCCCAGCTCTCATTGTGGGCTCTTGGAAAGCTTTCGAAAACCTTCTGGATGAGCATAGATTTCAGACGGTTAGTCACCTCGAAGGAAGCTGAAAGAGGATTGAGCAGACTGATGCAGCCTCACCCTATTGTTTCTTTGGGAGAGAGCATGCTCACGCTAGATGGATAGGGGCTTTTTCAAGGGCATGCATCTACTTCAGATCATAGGTCTTTGGTAAGATACACATGATGATGCCTTGGTCTTTGTAGTGCACTCTGGGGCAAGGCTATCCAAGTCCATGGATAAGGATAGCCAAGTGGATGCATGTTTTGAGCCGGTCAAGATTGTAGGTCACGTGGAGCAATACTTTTTGGCTTGTGGCTGGTTTTTAGAACCCCATTTGGAGGACACCCCTTTGGGCTCCTGGAAGGTTCAGCTTTATAGGGGTGTCCCCATAAAGCACTTGCAGTGGGATCCCAAGGAGTGGGAGTGGATTGATGCAGGAAACCATGAGAAGAGCCTCCCATTCTTCCACTGCTAGCAATGGTGAACATGACTTTGCCATAAATTGACTTCCAAGACATCTACCTAGGTGATGTCAACTTGTGTTGATGTCCAATGTCACCAAGTAGATCAACTTACCAATAGCTTGTCGATAAGTATGGGACCTTTGTATGCAACACCCTCCATTTTTGTACTGTGACAAATCTCCATGGGTGTACTCACCATTATCTACATGTTGTGACCAGTATCTATAGGTGTACTTATCATTTTCTACTTACCATTTTCTACATGCTGTGACTATAGTCTCCATGGGTGTACTCACTGGTATGGATCCAACATGGCATCAAACTTGCTTGTCTTTTGGAATAGGCAGTTACCTAAAGATGCTCAACACTAGTTTGTGTATTGATCGAGTATACCACTAGTGGTGCATATTGCTTTTGCCCAAGACCTCTCAAGCATATCCTTAGTTTACATCATGCTCCTTACACACTCCACATGGTGTAGTTCTTATGCTTTGATACCCCATTTTGTTGTTGTGTCTAAAGCAAGGAAATTCTATGTGCTACCTTATTGTTTTCAGAACTCTCGAATGCTTAAGAGGTATGTAATTTGACAAGTGTCTTGAACTCTTAAAATTTTGCAAGTAGTTTTGACCTTGTTCATGAAGTAAACAAGCAGCTTCAATGTTGCATCTGATCTATAAAATGTCACAAAATACTTGCTGCCCATGTAGCCAGCTATTTTAGTATGCGCTGAGTCCAATGCCTTCTTTGTCCCTGTAGTTTGATAATTCTTGGTAAATGGCTCTCTATGATGTTTCCCTATTGGAATCCTTCACATAAATCCCATTCCTTGATAGGTGGGAGACCATCGACCATGTCTCACTTCTCAAGCATTTGCGTAGCCCAAAAGAGAACCTTTGATGCTATAGAATTCATATCTTTTGACCTAGTAGTGCCAACACTACAAGTTTATAAAAAGTGCCAACTCTAATCCCATGACCAATGGTTCCCTCTTTTGAATAGGATGACCTTTTAAAGAGAACTCTATTTTTTTAATCTGCACATTGGAGTATAATAAGAGAATCATAGTCAGTGTAGGTACGTATAAGACATCACATGTTGCTTTAATTTGTCCATTAGGTAAGTAAATGGGGATATTATCAATGCCTTTAATTGAAAGTGGATGTTTGCTCCTAAATGCACATGTACAACACCCTTGATTGGATCAAGTGTCTTAATGCAATCCCTCTAGCAACACACGTGTTGTGAATCAAAATCCACAATTCAAATATATTTGTTAGATAGACTCAACTGATGCAAGTAATTTAGTGCACAATCTAATGGATTTGAGGTGTCCCAAATCTTTTAATCTCCTTTTTGGCTCTCTTATGATATGTGTCCCCTTTGTTTGCCCCTTTTGATGCATACTTGACATCAACTACATGTGCACAAAATTTTCTATTGCCCTTGCCTTAGCTTGTTGTGGCAACAATCTCTAGCTCTATGGCCTAGCTTGCCACAATTATAGTATTTCACCTTGCAATGATTTTATTTGGCATTAGACTGCTAACATTGTTGGTGTTGGCCTTGATTCCATTTGGTCTATCCAAGCTTGGATGGAGAAACATCAATACGTTGATGTGCATTTCTCTTAGACTTCTTGCCTTTGAACTACATATTGTGCAGCAACCAATGCACCTTCTACATAGTCATCCCCAAGTCCTTTCCATCAATCCTCTTCTTGGACAATAAGTTGATTAACTTTGAGGCCTTTCAAGGATGGGGATACACTTCAGACTATGCCTTCTACAAACTTTGAGTCCTCAGCCATTCTCAATCAACGTATCTTTAAGCACTTTTATCATGTCTTAGATAATCCATAACCAAATATCCATCAAGAATCCTAAGATTAGCAATCTTAAGTGTAACCAATGCCCTTATGTATGGGTGTTAGCATAGTCCTGACTCCTTACCTCTAATGCTTTTGTTAGATCCATCACCTTGGCAAAAATAGTGTTCTTTAGACATGTCATGCAAATGCTGATTGCTTTGGCATTCATCTCATCATAGGCATCCTTTTCTGGCTTGTGTCGCAGTTTGTGTAGCAAGGGATGCCTTGAAGTCGCCACAACTTCCTTTCCACAAATAGGCTCTTGGATTTGCATCTTCATATATGGAAGTTGTTTTCGTCAAAGATTAGAGTTTATGGCATCCTAAATTTTAGGACAAATGTCATCTTCAGATGATCAATGCATTTGATGATGCCTTGCATGGTAACACTTGGGATGTGTGAAATTTTCACTCATACTCCTTGCTCAAATATGACCTTTGAGCATTGCAACATATAGCACGAGATGCCCCCTCCAATTAAGTTAAGATGGATCAAGATTTTAAGTCCTAGGCAAAAAGATATTAACCTTTGAAAATTCTTTCTTGTATGCCCCTTTCAATGCTTGTAAGTGGCCACAAATGCCCTTCAAAACTTCACTATTTGACCATAAAATAACTGTAATTTTATTGACAGGCCAAAAGTTTAAGTTTTCAATTACCATAGGGGTGATTTATCAAACCCGAAGTGCCAACACAACTTTGCCATATGTAATATGCATGTATATTGGCTTTTCCAATAGCAGGCAAGCATAATTGCTCGAGAAATGTGCTTATTATGGATGTGGGTTTGGGTTCATTTTATGATGTGTCGTACCGAGATGGATCCAGTGTCCTATGGATGCAGTATCATCTTCCATTTAATTGGAAATTCCTTATATATAAATTCATTGGCTATAAATTGGATTCCACCATCAGAGTGTACATGGGTTATGTTTTTTTTCAAGGGAAAAAAATGCTGGCTTGTATTATGGGGGGCTCAATCCCCAAAAAAGATCCGATACAAAAGGTGGCCAAAAGGTGGCTACAAGGGGCATACTGCCCACAGCCTACGCTTACGGGGGGGCAATCCCCAAAAAAGATTTCAACTTACGAGGGGGCATCCTACGCTTACGCTGCACTGCAACAAGATTTCAACTCATAGACCTAAACTCAATACAAACACCACAAACTCCCCACCTATCACACAAAAACCTCCATCCAGAGTAAGACTCTACTAGCCTCTAACAGACAAGAGCTAAACAAAGAGTCTGATTTGCAGACTAGCACACTCAAATCTACTAGGATCACTTTAAACTCGCCCAAAATAGCCTCGAACCGGATCCAACGTCCTTTCCAAACGCCAACAACATTGTTATGACCATTCCAAATTGGCCAAGGCCACAACAGCCCTCAAATACGGTCAGGAAGCTGATAATGTTGAGGTTAGCCCCACAGGACCACCCATTAGACCTATCATCTAGTTAGATCCCAGTGAAAACCTACCCATCAACCCACTAGGATCACTTTAAACTCGCCCAAAATAGCCTCGAACCGGATCCAACATCCTTTCCAAATGCTAACAACATTGTTACGACCATTCCAAATGGCCAAGGCCACAACAGCCCTCAGATACGGCCATCGGAAGCTGATAATGTCGAGGGTAGCGCCGCAGGACCACCCATTAGACCTATCATCTAGTTAGATCCCAGTGAAAACCTACCCATCAACCCAAATCTCCTCACGGCCCCTTCCATCCATTTCCACAGTACCCATAACACTAGGCAAGACCAAAATAAGTGCTCCACTGCCCTACCACACAATGAGCAGAGTGGCTTAATCGCAACCCACTTTGAAAGATGGTCATGCACATGCACGCACACATGCACGATTTTCCATAAAAGGAAATTGACCTTCCCATATTTGCATCCTTTCCTAATCACATTGGAGGGCCACTCCTCTGGAATCCTGCCCAACATAGCTGCCATTAACCCTCATCAGCCCAAATTGATTTTTCAATCACAAGAAAAGGTTTCCAATCTTCCCTTCTAAGATCCATAGTTGTAACCAAGAACTTAACCCAACTTCACCCTCATTCGCCCCAAACTGATTCTCGAATCACAAGTAAAGGTTTCCAATCTGCCCTTCCAAGATCCACAGTTTCAACCAAGGCCTCACCCACTTCTTTTGTAAATTATGGGCTAACCACAAATTCATCATTACCGAGGACTTGGCTTCATCCATAATCACCCATCCCCACTAGGTATTTTCGTGAGAACTCACATCCCCACGTAATCTACTTCGTCCTTTCCAAGAAACCAAAGGATTATAGGTGTTCCATATAGCCACTGACCCAGCCACCAAGTCACTACCAGCCACTTTTAAAAGCAACCATGACCATATTTATTCATACCACGACATCCCACCTCCAAGAATTGACACCTTTCCCCTTCCCATTGTCTGTGAACCATCTGTTCACCTCCAACCAGGTTGCGTGACACTCAACCACCCTCAGCAGCCACTTGCACATCAATGAAATATTCCTGAAACCAAGCACCTTTCATTCCTCCCAAGGGATAATGCATTCTTCTTTCCCATCCTTCTCCGTCCATAAGATGTGCAACATTCTCTCAATCCTACTAATGGGTTTTCCTAAAATTCCACACAAACACAATATAAGTGGTAGCTACAACCAAAATATGTTAAATCGCCAAGACCCTTGCATTCCAGCCCATACATAATCTATACCAACTCTACAACTTCTATTTCATCTTCTCCTTGAACCACTCAAATCTTTGCCTGAGGGACAACCCCAACCCAAACTACCCAAACACTTCGCCCCTTTGCATCCATTTCACGATATTTGCTTAGACCAAGTCGGCAAATCTCCCTAATTCACTCTTAAAGAAAATGTCTTTAACTACCTGCACTCCGACCTTGATGCGTCACAAAAGTATGCAAGAAATTGAACAAGCACTCCACACTTTGGTTGCTTTCCTATGAAAATGCAACAAAATCATCCGCAAATAATTGTGAACACAGCTGTCTCCCCTAAGGTAATACTAGTCTTTTTATTTTCTATTATGTCAACTTCATCTTCAGTTTACTAATTAGAGGGACCGTGCATAACACAAATAGTAAAGGTGCCAAAGGGCATCCTTGCCTAATCGACCTGTGGAGATCGTTCAGACACAAAATGGCAGACGCATTCCCAAAGAGGGTTTGCAAGACCCAATCCCACTTCTTATCTCTTTGGGCTCTTGGAGGATTTGGCTTATTGAGAATTCCCCATAAAGTTTTTGCAGTGGGACCCGGAGAGTGGGAATGGAACGATGTAAGGCACCAAGAAGAGCCTCCCCCCCTTTCGTTACACAGTCAGTAATGCCAGGAGATTTCACCTTAGTTGTGGAGGATCGAGGTCCTCCAGAGCTTCTCATTGGTAGTGTTTTCATATTTCTACTGATTTGCATAAAATTTTTTGGAAAGGCTTTGGAAATCCCTAAGGAATAGAAAAATCAATCTTTTCTTTTGGCTTTTGGTTCACCAAGGGATAATAGTGAACCTATAGAGAGGTTCAAGTTCCGGGCTGAGTCTACTTGTCCTCGATGCCTTTCTAATGTTGAGTCTATTTAGCATTGCCTATAGAATTGCAAACATGCGAGAATCATCTGGAAGGGGATTGCTATAATTTTGAGCATCTTTGTTCCGTTCCCCTTCTTTATGACCTAGGGCACGGCGGCTTGGCTCTCTCTTTTGGGACATCAGGTCTTTTATGAGAGACACGACTCTTCTTGATCTCTTTCGATTTGTCAACACATCGTGTAGTCTTGCTCTTTGGATGATGTTCCCTTTTCCCCTTCAGGTCCATGCAAGCCTCTGTGGATTCTTCTTAGGAGATATGTATTTCAGCATGGCAGATTTGGAGACCTAGATGCATAGAAGCCTTGGATGGATCTCAAGTGCACCCTTCCCACAGTATGGCCAATATTTGGTCAGATATTGTGCACACGCTATGGCCATTTGGGTGAGCGTATAGGGGTCCTCCCGGGCAGCTTCTACCAGAAGAGCTATTTTCCTTAGGAAATCGAGTGTCTCCCCCTTTTTCTCAGAGACCACAGCACGAGTGAGGTCGCACTTTCTGCGTTAACCTTGGTTTTTTTTCTAGCTTGCTCTGAGGAGCTTTTTTTCGGCCCATTTTAGATGTTTGTTCTCCTGCTTTGCATGATGTGTTTCCACCCTGAGCTTGCTCTTGCGGGTTTCTTTCATACTTAATAGAAGTCTTTTCCATGAAAAAAAGAAAAGAAAAAAAGGAAGGGCTAAATCTACTTAATGTACCTCTTGTTTTGATGGTGCCACAATCTACAACTTTGGCTCCATGTTTACTCAACGCAACAAACTTACTATTTCAAGGGAGAAGGGGGTTACAAAGCCAATTTTGAAAAGTATGAACATCAAGGAAGAAAACGTAGGAGAAACTTAAGAGATTCTCAAGCATCATGAAGCAAAAAAAGAAAATGACAACTTTCTATCCTAACCTAACACATGGCATCACTCAACTTTTATTTGCACCATTGAACATTTAATCAATAAAGAAAAATAAATCATGGAGAGGGAAAAAAACTCACATGAAGTAGAAACCCATATATTTATGCAGCACACTGCTTACCCAAAATAAGCTGGATTTTATGCCTACACTGATTTTATAACACTTGTTCTTACTACTAAGTTGATGAAATCAAGTAACTCTGTCATGGGAGTGTTATCAGGTTAACTACTTCATTCAACACATGAAGATTAAACTCCGATTGCTTTGCTAGGTCTGGCCCTACCAAAACTAACACTAACCCTACTCGGTTCTTGTAGACATGCATAGTTAACATTTTTGCTCACTGATAACACATTATGCATAACAAGGAGGTACCTCGATGTGAGGGCATGCCAATGCCAATGCAGCGATTGAAGCCAATGTAAAGTCACATCGATTAAGTGCCAATGCATGTAGAGGTGGTGGACCTGCTTGAATTAGAGCATAAATTTCCTACAAACACATAAAGATAGTTCAAAACTTAGTGAGTTCCATTTGTTGTCCCTATAGAAAAGCTACACAAAATAGGATAAAATTCTCAATCAAGTATTAGAAGATGTGTGTACATATAAAATATTAAAATGCTTAATCAAATTTAAGTGCATACGACCTTACCCTTTGAAATCTTCTTTGCAAAATTTGTGTTAAAGCATCATATAATTTGAAGTCACACTTATGTGAAAGTCAAATTATTAGGCTTAGTGAGCTTCTCGCAACCCTCTACAATTGTATCAACTTCTTATCGATGGCCAATCAACGCTCTTCCATGCATTTATCTTGCATGTGCTTGGGAGACATAGAATTTGCTCTTATCTTTGGTTATACATTCGTAATATACTTAACAGAATGCTTCCAAATCACGCTAATATTGTTTCAATGCATGAGGGCACATTTTGATAGATTGTTTGAAGTATCACGCTCTAGTGAGGGATTCTTGCATGAAAGGTGCATAGAGATGTTTATTGCAAATGTGGTGTCATCACAAGCTTGTGATCGTGCTAGGATTGTGGTATTTGCTTTCTCCATTTTTCCCCCTCAAAAAAGAAAAAGTTGACAACGCCATACCTTCTCCGCCCCCCCTCCCCTCACAGCTCGCTATACTTGTTCAGCCCTATCCACCGTTACCCCCGGTTACCCCCCCCCCCCCTTTCTCACCCCTCGCCATACCTTCTCCGCCCCCGTTCCCCTCACAGCTCGCTATACTTGTTCAGCCCTATCACCGTTCCCTCCCGTTACCCCTCACCATACCTTCTCCGCACCCCCTCCCTATCCGACATACCACCCCCTCCCCTTCACAACTCGATATACCTATTAGGCCCTATCCACCGTTACCCCCGGTTTACCCCCCCCCCCCTTCTGAAATCTCACCATACCTTCTCCGCCCCCCCTCCCCTCACAGCTCGCTACACCTGTTCAGCCCTATCCATCGTTACCCCACCCCCTCTCACAGCTCGCTATACTTGTTCAGCCCTATCCACCGTTACCCCCAGTTACCCCCCCCCCCCTTTCTCACCCCTCGCCATACCTTCTCCACCCCCGTTCCCCTCATAGCTCGCTATACTTGTTCAGCCCTATCACTGTTACCCCCCGTTACCCCTCGCCATACCTTCTCCGCACCCCCTCCCTATTCGACATACAGCCCCCCCCCCCCCCCCTTCACAAATCGATATACCTATTAGGCCCTATCCACCGTTACCCCCGGTTACCCCCCCCCTCTCAAATCTCGCCATACCTTCTCCACCCCCCCTCCCTTCACAGCTCGCTACACCTGTTCAGCCCTATCCATCGTTACCCCCCCCCCTCACCCCTCGCCATACCTTCTCCGCCCCCCCTAGCTATCCACCATACAACCCCTATCCATCGTTACCCCCAATTAACCCCCCCCTCCCAAATCTCGCCATACCTTCTCCACCCCCCCTCCCTTCACAGCTCGCTACACCTGTTCAGCCCTATCCATCGTTACCCCCCCCCCTCACCCCTCGCCATACCTTCTCCGCCCCCCCTAGCTATCCACCATACAACCCCTATCCATCGTTACCCCCAATTAACCCCCCCCTCCCAAATCTCGCCATACCTTCTCCCCCCCCCCCCCCCCCTCACAGCTCGCTACACCTGTTCAGCCCTATCCATCGTTACCCCCCCCCCCCTTCTCACCCCTCGCCATACCTTCTCCGCCCCCCCTCCCCTCACAGCTCGCTACACCTGTTCAGCCCTATCCATCGTTACCCGCCCCCCCCCCTTCTCACCCCTCGCCATACCTTCTCCGCCCCCCCTAGCTATCCACCATACAACCCCTATCCACCGTTACCCCCGGTTAAACCCCCCCTCCCAAATCTCGCCATACCTTCTCCGCCCCCCTCCCCTCACAACTCGCTACACCTGTTCAGCCCTATCCATCGTTACCCCCCTCCCCCCCCTTCTCACCCCTCGCCATACCTTCTCCACCCCCCCTAGCTATCCACCATACACTCATAGCTCGCTATACTTGTTCAGCCCTATCCATTGTTTAACCCTTGCTATAGCTTCTTTGCCCCCCCAACCCCTCGCCATACCTTCTCCGCCCCTCAATCTCTGCGCCATACCTTCTCCGCCCTCATCTCTCTACGCTGTATCTTCTTCGCCCCCCTGCCTTACACCCCCCTAGCTATCCACCATACACTCATAGCTCGCTATACTTGTTCAGCCCTATCCACTGTTTACCCCTTGCTATAGCTTCTTTGCTCCCCCAACCCCTCGCCATACCTTCTCCGCCCCCCAATCTCTACGCCATACCTTCTCCGCCCCCATCTCTCTACGCTATATCTTCTTCGCCCCCCTGCCTTACACCCCCCCCCCCTCTCTGCCCTATACCTTCTCCGCCACTGTCTCTCTACACTATACCTTCTCCGTCCCCCTGCCTCTACGTCCCCCCCCCCCCCAAAACACAACTCGCTATACTGCTCAACTCTATCCGCCATACCTTCTCGACCCCCACCCCCCTCGCCATACCCCCTCCCTATCCACCATACCTGCTCAGCCCACCCCCAATTCCTCTTCTTGTCATACAAGGCACGCCCCTATCTCCTCATATGTGAGCCCCCATAGGAGGACATGACTGGGGATGGCATTCAATGAGAGATGAGTAAGCTAGAATGACATTCACCTCCCCTCTTGGTTTCTTCACCCCTTGCTTCCCGTACCTGCTTACCCACACCCCTTCCCCTCTTCTTGGTCCCCCCCTCTGCGCCCCTTCCCCTCTTCTTGTGCCCCCCCTCTGCACACCATACCTACTCAGCCCATCCCCTTTCCTCTTCTCAGCCCCCCCCCCAAACACAACTCACTATACCTGCTCGACTCTATCCACCATACCTTCTCCACCCCCCTCGCCATACTTCTCCATCTCCCTCCTTAATCCACCATACCTGCTCAGCCCAGCCCCCTTTCCTCTATTCCCCCCTTTCTCCACCCCCACCCCCCTTTCCCTCTTCTTGGTCCCCCCCCTCCGCACACCATACCTACTCAGCCCATCCCCTTTCCTCTTCTCAGTCCCCCCCCCAAAACACAGCTCGCTATACCTGCTCAGCCCACCCCCTTCCCCCTCGCCATACTTCTCCATCTCCCTCCTTAATCCACCATACCTGCTCAGCCCACCCCACTTTCCTCTGTTTCCCCCCTTCTCCACCCCCACCCCCCTTTCCCTCTTCTTGGTCCCACCCCTCTGCACACCATACCTACTCGGCCCATCCCCTTTCCTCTTCTCAGCACCCCCCCCAAAACACAACTCGCTATACCTGCTCGACTCTATCCGCCATACATTCTCCACCCCCACCCCCCTCGCCATACCTTCTCCATACCCCTCCCTATCCACCATACCTGCTCAGCCCACCCCCCTTTCCTCTTCTTGTTCCACCCACCCCTTCAGCCAGTGCACCCCCTTTTCTTTTTTCAGTCCCCCCCCCCCCCCCCCCCTTCCACCCCCCAGCCGGTGCACTCTCTTTCCTCTTCTTGTTCCACCCACCCCCCTTTCCTCTTCTTGTTCCACCCACCCCTTCAGCCGGTGCACCCCCTTTTCTTTTTCAGTCCCCCCCCAGCCGGTGCACCCTCTTTCCTCTATTCAGTCCCCCTCCCCCTTCCACCCCTCGCCATACTCTCCGTCCCACCCCCTGCTCAGCCCACCTCGGTTTCCTCTTCTTGTTCCCCCCCCCCTCAGCCGGTGCAACCCCTTTCCTCTTTTCAGTTCCCCCCTCCCCCCTCAGCCAGTGCACCCCCTTTCCTCTTTTCAGTCCCCTGCACCCCCCTCCCTATCCACCATATAGCCCCTTGCACCCCCCTCAGCCGGTACAGCCCCTTTCCTCTTCAGTCCCCTCCCCCTTCCACCCCTCGCCATACTCTCCGTCCCACCCCCTGCTCAGCCCACCACGGTTTCCTCTTCTTGTTCCCCCCCCTCAGCCGGTGCAGCCCCTTCATATAGCCCCTTGCACCCCCTCAGCCGGTACTCTCAGTCCCCTCCCCCTTCCACCCCTCGCCATACTCTCCGTCCCACCCCCTGCTCAGCCCACCCCGGTTTCCTCTTCTTGTTCCCCCCCCTCAGCCAGTGCAACCCCTTCATATAGCCCCTTGCACCCCCTCAGCCAGTACAGCCCCTTTCCTCTTCAGTCCCCCCCCCCCCTCCACCCCTCACCATACCTTCTCCATCTCCCCCCCTCCACCCCTCGCCATACTCTCCGTCCCACCCCCTGCTCAGCCCACCCCGGTTTCCTCTTCTTGTTCCCCCCCCTCAGCCGGTGCAGCCCCTTCATATAGCCCCTTGCACCCCCTCAGCCGGTACTCTCAGTCCCCTCCCCCTTCCACCCCTCGCCATACTCTCCGTCCCACCCCCTGCTCAGCCCACCCCGGTTTCCTCTTCTTGTTCCCCCCCCTCAGCCAGTGCAACCCCTTCATATAGCCCCTTGCACCCCCCTCAGCCAGTACAGCCCCTTTCCTCTTCAGTCCCCCCCCCCCCCCTCCACCCCTCACCATACCTTCTCCATCTCCCTCCCTATCCACCATACTTGCTCAGCCCACCCCCCTTTCCTCTTCTTGTCCTCCGCCCCCAAAACACAACTCACTATATCAGCCGTTACGCCCCTACCCGCGCCCCCACCCCCTTGCCACACCTACCCCCGCCCCCACCCTACTTTCCTCTTCTTGTTCCATCCCCCTTTTCTTTTTTAAGCCCTCCCCCCCCTTCCACCCCCCAGCCGGTGCACCACCTTTGCTCTTTTCAGTCCCCTCCCCCTTCCACCCCTCACCATACCTTCTCCATCTCCCTCCCTATCCACCATACTTGCTCAGCCCACCCCCCTTTCCTCTTCTTGTCCTCCCCCTTCAAAACACAACTCACTATATCGGCCGTTACGCCCCTACCCCTGCCCCCACCCCCTTGCCATACCTACCCCCGCCCCCACCCTACTTTCCTCTTCTCGTTCCATCCCCCTTTTCTTTTTTCATCCCCCCCCCCCCCTTCCACCCCCCAGCCGGTGCACCACCTTTGCTCTTTTCAGTCCCCTCCCCCTTCCACCCCTCGCCATACCTTCTCCGTCCACCCCCCTGCTCAGCCCCTACCCCTGCCCCCACCCCCTACCCCCGCCCCCCTTGCCATACCTACCCCCGCCCCCACCCTACTTTCCTCTTCTTGTTCCATCCCCCTTTTCTTTTTTCAGCCCCCCCCCCCTTCCACCCCCCAGCCAGTGCACCACCTTTGCTCTTTTCAGTCCCCTCCCCCTTCCACCCCTCGCCATACCTTCTCCGTCCACCCCCCTGCTCAACCCCTACCCCCGCCCCCACCCCCTACCCCCGCCCCCTCGCCATACCTACCCCCATCCCCACCCCCTTGCCATACCTTCTCTGCCCCCCTCCCTATCCGCCATACCTGCTCAGCCCACCCCCCTTTCCTCTTCTTGTCCCATCCCCGCTTCAGCCGGTGCATCCCCCTTTTCTTTTTTCAGTCCCTCCCCCTTCCACCCCCTAGCCGGTGCACCACCTTTCCTCTTTTCAGTCCCCTCCCCCTTCCACCCCTTGCCATACCTTCTCCGTCCACCCCCCTGCTCAGCCGACCCCGGTTTCCTCTTGTTGTTCCCCCCCCCTCAGCCGGTGCAGCCCCTTTCCTCTTTTCAGTCCCCCCCCCGCTCAGCCCCATCCCCATTACTCTTTTGAGTCCCCCTCCCCCAGCCGGTGCACCCCCTTTCCTCTTTTTAGTCCCCTGCACCCCCCTCCCTAACCATATAGCCCCCTGCTCAGCCCACCCCAGTTTCCTCTTCTTGTTCCCCCCCCCCCTCAGCCAGTGCAGCCCTTTCCTCTTTTCAGTCCCCCCCCCCCCCCCCGCTCAGCCCATCCCCATTCCTTTTTTCAGTACCCCCCCCCCAGCCGGTGCACCACCTTTCCTCTTTTTAGTCTCTTGCACCCCCTTCCTATCCACCATATAGCCCCTTGCACCCCCCTCAGCCGGTGCAGCCCCTTTCCTCTTTTCAGTTCCCCCCCCCCCCCCTCCCGACCCCCCTCCCTATCCACCATATAGCCCCCTGCTCAGCCCACCCCAGTTTCCTCTTCTTGTTCCCCCCCTCAGCCAGTGCAGCCCCTTTCCTCTTTTCAGTCCCCCCCCCCCCCCCCCCCCCCGCTCAGCCCATCCCCATTCCTCTTTTCAGTACCCCCCCCCCAGCCGGTGCACCATCTTTCCTCTTTTTAGTCTCTTGCACTCCCCTTCCTATCCACCATATAGCCCCTTGCACCCCCCTCAGCCGGTGCAGCCCCTTTTCAGTTCCCGCCCCCTCCACCCCCTTTGCCATACCTTCTCCGCACCCCCTCCCATACTTCTCCATCTCCCTCCTTAATCCACCATACCTGCTCAGCCCACCCCACTTTCCTCTGTTCCATACCACCCCCCTTTCCCTCTTCTTAGTCCCCCCCCTCTGCACACCATACCTACTCAGCCCATCCCCTTTCCTCTTCTCAGCACCCCCCCCAAAACACAACTCGCTATACCTGCTCGACATACCTTCTCCATACCCCTCCCTATCCACCATTCCTGCTCAGCCCACCCCCCTTTCCTCTTCTTGTTCCACCCACCCCTTCAGCCAGTGCACCCCCTTTTCTTTTTTCAGTCCCCCCCCCCCCCCCTTCCACCCCCCAGCCGGTGCACCCTCTTTCCTCTTCTTGTTCCACCCACCCCCCTTTCCTCTTCTTGTTCCACACACCCCTTCAGCCGGTGCACCCCCTTTTCTTTTTTCAGTCCCCCCCCCCTTCCACCCCCCAGCCGGTGCACCCTCTTTCCTCTATTCAGTCCCCTCCCCTTCCACCCCTCGCCATACTCTCCGTCCCACCCCCTGCTCAGCCCACCCCGGTTTCCTCTTCTTGTTCCCCCCCCCCCCTCAGCCGGTGCAACCCCTTTCCTCTTTTCAGTTCCCCCCTCCCCCCTCAGCCAGTGCACCCCCTTCCCTCTTTTCAGTCCCCTGCACCCCCCTCCCTATCCACCATATAGCCCCTTGCACCCCCCTCAGCCGGTACAGCCCCTTTCCTCTTCAGTCCCCTCCCCCTTCCACCCCTCGCCATACTCTCCGTCCCACCCCCTGCTCAGCCCACCCCGGTTTCCTCTTCTTGTTCCCCCCCCCTCAGCCGGTGCAGCCCCTTCATATAGCCCCTTGCACCCCCTCAGCCGGTACTCTCAGTCCCCTCCCCCTTCCACCCCTCGCCATACTCTCCGTCCCACCCCCTGCTCAGCCCACCCCCGGTTTCCTCTTCTTGTTCCCCCCCCTCAGCCAGTGCAACCCCTTCATATAGCCCCTTGCACCCCCCTCAGCCAGTACAGCCCCTTTCCTCTTCAGTCCCCCCCCCCCTTCCACCCCTCACCATACCTTCTCCATCTCCCTCCCTATCCACCATACTTGCTCAGCCCACCCCCCTTTCCTCTTCTTGTCCTCCGCCCCCAAAACACAACTCACTATATCGGCCGTTACGCCCCTTACCCCGCCCCCACCCCCTCGCCATACCTACCCCCGCCCCACCCTACTTTCCTCTTCTTGTTCCATCCCCTTTTCTTTTTTAAGCCCTCCCCCCCCTTCCACCCCCCAGCCGGTGCACCACCTTTGCTCTTTTCAGTCCCCTCCCCCTTCCACCCCCTCACCATACCTTCTCCATCTCCCTCCCTATCCACCATACTTGCTCAGCCCGCCCCCCTTTCCTCTTCTTGTCCTCCCCCTTCAAAACACAACTCACTATATCGGCCGTTACGCCCCTACCCCTGCCCCCACCCCCTTGCCATACCTACCCCCCGCCCCCACCCTACTTTCCTCTTCTCGTTCCATCCCCCTTTTCTTTTTTCATCCCCCCCCCCCCTTCCACCCCCCAGCCGGTGCACCACCTTTGCTCTTTTCAGTCCCCTCCCCCTTCCACCCCTCGCCATACCTTCTCCGTCCACCCCCCTGCTCAGCCCCTGCCCCTGCCCCCACCCCCTACCCCCGCCCCCTTGCCATACCTACCCCCGCCCCCACCCTACTTTCCTCTTCTTGTTCCATCCCCCTTTTCCTTTTTTCAGCCCCCCCCCCCCCTTCCACCCCCCAGCCAGTGCACCACCTTTGCTCTTTTCAGTCCCCTCCCCCTTCCACCCCTCGCCATACCTTCTCCGTCCACCCCCCTGCTCAGCCCTACCCCCGCCCCCACCCCCTACCCCCGCCCCCTCGCCATACCTACCCCCATCCCCACCCCCTTGCCATACCTTCTCTGCCCCCCTCCCTATCCGCCATACCTGCTCAGCCCACCCCCCTTTCCTCTTCTTGTTCCATCCCCGCTTCAGCCGGTGCATCCCCTTTTCTTTTTTCAGTCCCTCCCCCTTCCACCCCCTAGCCGGTGCACCACCTTTCCTCTTTTCAGTCCCCTCCCCCTTCCACCCCTCGCCATACCTTCTCCGTCCACCCCCCTGCTCAGCCGACCCCGGTTTCCTCTTGTTGTTCCCCCCCCTCAGCCGGTGCAGCCCCTTTCCTCTTTTCAGTCCCCCCCCGCTCAGCCCATCCCCATTACTCTTTTGAGTCCCCCTCCCCAGCCGGTGCACCCCCTTTCCTCTTTTTAGTCCCCTGCACCCCCCTCTCTAACCATATAGCCCCCTGCTCAGCCCACCCTAGTTTCCTCTTCTTGTTCCCCCCCCCTCAGCCAGTGCAGCCCCTTTCCTCTTTTCAGTCCCCCCCCCCCCCGCTCAGCCCATCCCCATTCCTTTTTTCAGTACCCCCACCCCCCCCAGCCGGTGCACCACCTTTCCTCTTTTTAGTCTCTTGCACCCCCCTTCCTATCCACCATATAGCCCCTTGCACCCCCCTCAGCCGGTGCAGCCCCTTTCCTCTTTTCAGTTCCCCCCCCCCCCCCGCACCCCCCTCCCTATCCACCATATAGCCCCCTGCTCAGCCCACCCCAGTTTCCTCTTCTTGTTCCCCCCCCTCAGCCAGTGCAGCCCCTTTCCTCTTTTCAGTCCCCCCCCCCCCCCCCCCCGCTCAGCCCATCCCCATTCCTCTTTTCAGTACCCCCCCCCCCAGCCGGCGGTGCACCATCTTTCCTCTTTTTAGTCTCTTGCACTCCCCTTCCTATCCACCATATAGCCCCTTGCACCCCCCTCAGCCGGTGCAGCCCCTTTTCAGTTCCCGCCCCCCCCCCCTCCCCCTCCACCCCTTTGCCATACCTTCTCCGCACCCCCTCCCTCTACACCCCCTCCTTATCCACCATACAGCCAACTAATCCCACGTCCCTTGCTGGATGTACCTACTCCTCTTGATTTCTCCCCCCTTGCTCCCCAGACTTGCTCAGCGCACCCCCTTTCCTCTTTTCAGTCCTACCCCCTGCTCCGTTGCTTACAGACCCCCCCCCCCGCGGTCCTAAACACAGCTCGCTGTACCTACTCAGCCCTATCCACCATTACGCCCCCCCCCCCCCCCAACTGCTCGTCATACTTCCCCCCCCTAAACATAGCTTGTTATACCTACTCAGCCCTATCCCTTGCTCGATGTACCTGCTCAGTCCCCCATGCCTCCTCTCTCGATTTCTCCCCCATACCTGCTCAGCCCATCCCCTTTCCTCTTTTCAGTCCCGCCCCCCCCCCCTTGCTCGTCATACTTGCTTACAGCTCCCCCCTCTTAAACATAGCTCTCTATACCTGCTCACCCCTATCCACTGCTATGCCGCCCCCACCCTCCCTTCGCCATACCTTCTCCACCCCCTCCCTATCCGCCACACAGCTCCCCCCATCCCCTGTGCGAATCCTCTCAATCCCCTCATCTGCCTTACGTAGCACCCCCCTCATGTGAATCCCCTCAGTCTCATTTCCTATTCATAGTATAGACCCCCCATGTTGCCGTACGACTGTTAACCCCTCATGCTGCCATACGACTAGTCCCCCTTCTCTCTCTTTCACCAATCAACCCACCCCCTATAGCCTGTTGTACCCCCTCCTTGTTTTCCCTCTTCTACTACCCCACATGTTAAGGCAATGGACTCTCTTATTATCCATCTGTCCATTCTATAGCCATCCACTTGTCATACTTGCTCACAGCTTCTCCTCCCCAAAACATAGCTTGCTATATTTACTCAA